>NW_020884997.1:227862-292753 GCF_003945725.1 Corapipo altera
ACACACACGTGGGCCCGTCCCCCCTCCCTCCCCGGCCCCGGGAGCAGCCGAGCTCGCCCGGCGTGACGGGAGCCGCCCCGAGAGGTGACTTTATCGCTGACAAGCCGGTCCCAACCCCGGTCAATGGTGTGTGTTTACATTGCAGGTGACACTATCTGCCCTCCGCGCAGGGCAGGACCCTGCCTGCCAAATTTCCTTTAGCTTTCAAGTTTATCTAAACAAGGATTTCAGGGCTGGGAAGGCAGCGAAACGCATACGAATGAGCGGCGGCGGCGAGCGGGGAGAGCTCCCAGGCCGGATGTGTGGCTTTGTGGGGAGCTGGGCTTTATCTGCTCTTGGCAGGGAGGTTTTACAGCCCCTCGGCAAGAGAGGCTCCAGTCCTGCTCTGGCACCAGCAGCCCCGCGGCGGTGGCCACGTGCATCCTCAGCCAGCACCGGGATGGGGCTCGGAGCAGCCTGCTCCGGTGGAAGATGTGCCTGTTCACGGCTGGACCCGACCTTTGGGGTCCCTTCCCACCCAAACCATTCCAGGACTCTGTGACGTTTGCAGGCGGGACCGGGAAGAGCGTCGGTTGCTGGTGTTGCCACAACAGGCCCCGATTACCCCGTCCTTTCACAAGCAAAACTCCCATTGACCTCACCCTCATCGGCGGGTTTGCTTGAGCAATCCCGGTGCCCGGCCCAGCCCAGCGCCGCCGGCTGCTGCAGCAGGACAGGGGGGCCCGGGGGGGCAGAAAACCGGCTCAGGACCCCCAGAACCCCTCCCAGCACCCACTGAGGGGCCCAGCATCAAAAGCAACACTTTTCTCCCCTGTCTCCCTGAATTTGGGATGAGGGGGCAGGAGGAGGTGGGTGAGGGGCGCCCATGGGTGCACATGGTGCTGGAGGGAGGGAGAGTCCAGGGATGCTCCTGGCAGCAGAGGCAGCTCCAAAGGGCTGGATTTGCAAAGTTTTAGCCAAGAAGTTGGGAGCAACAGGAGGAACTGGAGGAGGGGTCACGCCCAGGATCACAGCTCGGGTCCAAACCCTGCAGCTCCAATTTGGGCTGGAAGGGGCCTTGAAGCTCCTCTCGTTCCACCCCTGCCATGGGCAGGGACACTTTCCAATACACCAGGGTGCTCCAAGCCCCGTCCAGCCTGGCCTCGGACACCTCCAGGGATGGGAATGTCCAGGGATATGAAGTGCCAGGCTGCACCCCGGAGGGAGGTGGGAGAGCAGAGCAGGTCGGGCTGTCCCCTTGCCAACCTCCCGTGGCCGGAGCCAGGTCACTCTCAGATCCTCACAGATCCTCACGGATGCTCCTGGATTCTCTCAGGTGCTCCCTGCCCCCGGATCCCGGTCCGTGATCCCTCTGCTCCACAGTCTCACCTGCCCTCCCTTCCCGGGGCAAACAGCTCAGCCCAGGCTTTTGCTGTGCACTGTCTAATTATAGATATTATATTGCAAATGGCTTTTGGGCCTGCTAATGGTATTACTGGTGTTATTCTTCTACTTGTTAATTATAACCAATTTGTTTGGGATGCCTTCCCAGTTTTCGGCTGTAATTGCTCTCCCCATTCCCTGATGACTGTGACTCAGCAGAAACTCCGCAGTTTCGCTCAGGGATGATGTTACTCTTTGTCTCTCCTGCCAAGCGTGGCTGCAGACGGTTGCCTGTGCAGCGTGGCTACCGCTCCCACCTCGCCGGTTGCCACGCTCCAGTGGCTCGGGGTGGGCGAGGAACGTGGGATGTCGCGGCCGGTACCCACGCGGGGCTGGACGCGGGACGGTGGCATCTCCATGTCCCCAGATGGGGCATCGCCCGCTGTAAGAGCGGTGGGGCTCAGGCTTGGGATGCTCGGGAGGAGCTGAATCAGGGCTTGACCCATAAACCATCTCGGGATCCTGCCTGTGAAATCCCAGCGAGCTCAGTATGGCCAAAGGCTTAGCCAGGGGAAGAGCAGAATATTAAACGGATTGTTTTCTTTTTCTTATTGCTAAATTCTTAAGAAGTTTGCTCTTCTCCTCTGCTCGGCATTAACTGTAGATAAGTTATTTGGAAAGCGAGTATTTCACCAGAACAGCCGTTCAAGTAGCCTAATACACACATTAGAGTCTATTTGCACTTAAAAGAAGTGGGAGGTATTAAATCAGCCTCTGGCCAGATAGTCATTGTATAAACAAGAGCTGTTAACTCCTACTTGATAGCGATGATAGCGAGGGAAAGGAAAACAGCCCTGCAGTGTCACGACCAACCTGACACAACATGTTGTCGGTCTGGGGAGAGAAAGAAAACAAAGCCCTGGGAGTTCATGACTGCGGGAGGGCGGCTGGGAGCGGGGATGATCCCCAAACCCTGGCAGCTGCTCCCGCACCCGGGGCTCCTGCAACAGCATCGCTCTGCCATCCACGAGAGGAGCGGTTCCTGGGCCTGCAAAGGCCACCAGCGCACGGGACAGGGGGGTTATCCCGGCCCGAGCCCTCGCTGATGGTGGGTTTCCATCCCTCGCGGCTGGATCCCCCTCCAGCGCTCGGCTCCGTGCGGGGCCGGGGAGATGCTGCCGAGGTATTAATGAAATTTATGAGTCAGAGCGAGCAAAAAAAAAAAAAAACTGTTTTCAGCTGACTTCACTCACCACTTCCTCTCCTCGCCTTCGCCTCTCCCGGCAGCCCACTTATCTTCCCCTGGAGCGGTGCCCACCCTCCCCTGCCCGCTATCGCCAGCAGGCCGGAGCATTCAGCACCAGCCCCACTGCGGAGTTTGCTCACTCACTCACTCACTCACTCACTCAAGCACTCTCAAGTTGTTCTCTGTGGCTAATCAAATGTCAAAACAAGCTGCCCCTGTGATTTTGAGAGCTTTTAAACAGGAAGACATTCACCACTGATACAGGAGAGCGCGTCGGGCCCAGCCGGAGCTCAGCGCTGCTCCCGGGATCTGCTGGGCTCTTTGTGGGCTCCCTTTGGGGGGAATAATCACTCTCCCACTTCTTGCCCGTGCTGCCTCCCACGGGAATGGGGCTCTTTCCATCCCCTGGTAGGCAGGGCATGGCTGCCAGCACAGTGGCAGCACCCTCTGTCCCTGCACCCCATTCCTTGGCCCATTAACCATGGTTTATAGCCCGACCCTAAATCACGTGCTTTGGGGCTAAAACAGGCTGTCAGCACTGAGGAGTGATAACTTCCAAGCTGTCCAGAAGCCCAGGAATCCCCCAAAAGGCACTGGGAGCCTTTGGTCCTCGTGCAGCCACAGTGAGGGGCAGCATCCTCAGAGCCCCCCAGGCTGGGTGGAGCCGATGGCTGCAGAAGAGCAGGACCCCGTGTAAGGGACAGTTTTGATTCCAAAGCCACCTCGCCACTCTCCCGGCAGCTCTGACATCAAAAATTCAGGCAGGTACCTGCTTTTCCACAGCCAAGCTCCCCGTGTGCCTGTGTGATGGCAGGAGCAGTGTGGGGTTCGGGATCCCGGCAAGGAGCTGCATCAAAATGGAGGAGAGGGAAAATGAAGAGGCCCCTCCTCATGCCCAGTAAAACACGGTGTTTGTCTGCAGAGGGTTGGTCCCCAAAGCCCCCCGGGCTGCAGGACTAAGGGCTGTTCCCACCCCTGGGATCTCAGAGGCCTTCAAAGCATCGCTCAGTGGCTGAATGCTGAGCACGAGCTGCTCTCAGGAGCTGCTGGGTTTGTACAACGCTCACCCCCTGTTTCCCACTTTCCTCCCAGCACAAATCCAACGTCTGCAAAAAAAACGAATAAACACCCACAGCTTCCTGAAGGCCTCACTCCAGGGAGAGACATTTCTGCTGCTCAGTCTGGTGCTGGACTGGAAGGGAAGCATCTCCCTCCTCAGCAGCTTCAATCACACACAAGGAGCACGTCACTCCCAGCAGCACCACTCCAAGTGATCCGTGTGCCATGGCCGGGGAGAACGAAGCTTTGTGGAGTCCATGGGGGCAGAGGTGGGTCCGGGGATGGTGACACTGTCCTGGGGCTGGGAACACAGTCCTGGTCTGCAGTGCTGGAGGACAGAGGGGATCAAACCTTGCGCTAGAACATCAACCTCGCCGCCTCCCACTGCAGTACCTCCCAAGCTTTAGATGTCCTGCTTTGCCAGGGCTCCTGCTTAAACCTCCCCCACCAACAAACACCCCCCCCCAGTGCCAGCTGTGGGGCTGGAAGGGGACGATGCCCCCTGCCCCCATCGGAAGGACGCTGGGAGCAGACAGGCAGAGGCTTTGTCCCAGCCCGAGACAAGGAGAATGCTGTGGGTTTGTTTTTAGACAAATGAATGGGTTTTACTGTTTGACCAACACTCATGAGAATGCCAGTCAGCGCGGATTTGGCAGGAGGTCTGACACTTGTCAGCCCTGGTTTATAGCGGCAGCGCGGCCGCCAGCTCTCGGGAGGGGAGTGACGTGCGCGCGTTGCTGCGCGGGGTGTTCTCGGAAGAATGTGTGGCAACAGGAGATCAAGCAAATACTTGGGGCCGCCGCATCACCGAGGACTTTGTCAGCCAGCCGGAAAGTTTTAGAAGGGCTTCACACTCTTTGGAGACAGCCAGGGCACTGCCTGGAGCTCTGGGAAGAACAGAGGCATTACTGTGGCATCCCTGACGAGCCCGGCCCTGGCTCGGCGCTCCCCGAGCGGGGCTGGAGCAGCCCTGCCGGCCCCACACGGGGCAGCTGCCAGGAGTGTCCCGTGGGGGGCTTTGGCTCTGCCACCTGCCTGCTCTGCACCCACGGGAGGGGCTCGGGCAGCTCCAGGGCTCAGTGTGGGGCACAGCTCACCCCAGGCTGGGCATGTGGTTCGATTCCCAGGGGAAAAGCCATGGGAATGACTGCCAGGGTGCAGCCCTGCACCCCAAAAGGCCCCCAGACTCAGTGGGTGAGCTGAGAGGGCAGGAACTGGGAGCTGCTGAGCGCGGGGCCCCCGAGGTGAGGCTGCCCCAGGAGCTGAGCCCAGCCTGCAAAACGGCCCTGACCAAACAGCCCAGACCAGCTCCCAGTGAATCATCCCAGGGATGGAGTAAATCATCCTCCTCTGAAAGGGCAGCAGCTGCCTTTCCCTGGGTTGTTTTGGAACAGGTCTTTAGGAGACAGGGCTTTCCAGAGCGGTAAAATCACAGAACCATGGAATGGTTTGGGAGGGAAGGGACCTTAAAGCTCAGCTCATTCCCACCCTGCCCTGGGCAGGGACATCTTCCACTGGCCCAGGGTGCTCCAAGCCTCGTCCAACCTGGTCTTGGACACTTCCAGGGATCCAGGGGGCAGCCACAGCTTCTCTGGGCAACCTGTGCCAGGGCCTCCCCACCCTCACAGCCAACAATTCCTTCCCAATATCCCACCTAACCCTGCCCTCTGGCAATAAGAAGCCATTCCCCCTTGTCCTGTCCCTCCATCCCTTATGCCAAGCCCCTCCCCAGCTCTCTGGCCATGGTGGGCAGGGGAGGTCCTCACTTTTCTCCCCACACAAGTTTCTCTCCTTGGCACAGCAATGCCCCAGCCTGGGCCGTTCCCACACAGCTCCTGCCCTGCCCTGTGCTGCCCCTCAGCCCGATGCTCCAGCCAGGCTTTGCTGTGGTCACTGTCGCTTCAGGAGGCACCACCCAGCACCTAATGGATGTTTGCTGCTCTGCTGTGCCCTTGGCACCGTGGGCACCCCGGGCAGCCTGTGCTCAGGAGCTGCCCCAGTCTGGGAGAGATAAGGGTGTTGCAGCCAGCGCTGAGGGGATGACAGAGCTGTTTGCAGGCAGCTCCTCTGATCTGCCCACTGGGCTGCTTCTCCCGGGGCAGCCACAGATCAGCTGGGTCATTATGGGGTGTTCTGCACTCGGAGCAGCTCTCGGGAGCCAAACCAGCGGGGCAGGACCTCACCTGCTCCACACGGGTTGTGCAACGAGCCCGTGGCTGAGCCAGGAGCCAAACCCACCCCTAATGACCGGGCCACAGCTCGCCCAGTGCCCGGGGCCAGCCCACGGCAGGCACAGGCTGGGACACGCTCGTCCCCGAGCTGCCAGTGCTGCCCTGCACAGGGAACTGGCCACAGCTCTCCCTCCCCTCTGGGCACCTTTGATCTGGGCACTGTGGCCTGCCTGGCTCCCTGCCGGGATGCATGGAGAGGGATCGAGCTCTGTGTTATAGAATCCCAGCACGGTTTGGGCTGGAAGAGACCTTAAAGCTCATCTCGTTCCGCCCCCTGCCCTGGGCAGGGACACCTCCCACTAGCCCAGGTTGCCTTGAGCCCCATCCAACCGGGCCTGGAACACTTCCAAGGATGGGGAAGCCACAAGCAGGGAGATGTCCCTGCCCGTGGCAGGGGGCTGGACTAGAAGGCCTTTAAAGCTCCCTTCCAACCCAAACCACTGTGGGGTTCTCTGAGTCCAAGGGAAGCCTGGTTGCCCCCTGCTCCTCCCTGGTGTCAGAGGGCTGTGTCAGTCTCCTGAACCTCCTGCTCTGAGGCACCACCAGTCCCTCAAACAGCTCCATATCATCAGTTACATCTAATTGAGGGTGTTTTGAATACAACTCCACAACACCCAAACCAAAGGGAAATGACAGACCATCAAATGAATGCCCCCGAACCACGATAAATGCCTGGGTGGATGATTAATGCTTCTGTTTCTTGGTTTCAGAGAGAACAATGCGGCCTGACCCAGCATTTATCAGCAGTGCCTGCGAAAGGGCACCAGACATCCCCAAAATAAATGGCATTATGGCCCTGCTGTTCCACCTTCAGACGCTCCCTTGTCTCTACACAGGCTAAAGGATGGAGCAGGGTGAGCTCCGAGTGAGAACTGGAGCAGTGATGAACCTTCTCGGGTCCCTTTCAGCTCCATCATTATGGACATCCCGGGTTGCCTCGGAAAATCCTTCCCTGATGATGCATCGGCGGAATCTGGTCGTTTGTTGCACCGGGGTTTGGACATCTGAGAGAACGCGTTCTGCGCGGCTGTTTCATTAAATCATTAAAAGACACTCCTCTAATAGCTGCAGAAATCTCATTTTTTCATGTGGCCGGGGCGGCTGCGCTGCTCCCACCTGGAAACGGCGCAGATCCCCTCCCAGCTTCAAAGCCGTCTGGCTTCTAACGCACCGCCGGGAATTAGGGATAATTGAAAGGAGCGCGTTCAAAGGAGCCCGAGGTCGGTGGAGCGGCAGGGCCGGCACCGCGCTGCCCCTCCTGCCGAGCCCCGCGACACCGGCCCGGCCCGGGCTCGGCAGCACCGTGGGATAATCCACGGCAAAACCCCGGCGAGGGACAGCGGAGCAGGGCGAGGAGATCCCGCAGCTCGTCCCGACACGACGCTGTCTGTGTGCGGAGATGAAAGCCTCCTGCTCGGCAGCGGGGAAATGCAAATGCTCTTTAAACAAGCTGTTAATTGTTAAACCACGTTATTTAGGGGCAATAATCGCTGGAACACCTTGTACGGGCTAAGATGAGGCCGAGAGCTCCCCCGGCGTGGGCTCCACGGGAGGAGGATGTGTCTGTGGGCTGCGTTGGATGCAAAGGAGTGGGAAGAGACGTGGGAATGGAGGGAGAAGAAGGGGATTTGGAAAGTGTGAAAGGAGAGTGTCCAGAGCAAGAACTTCTGGTGGCCATGGCTCGGGTCTCACAGGGATCCCATGGAAAAGGAGGCCCCCGGGTGGGGAGGGAAATGGTGGAGTTGGAGAGGGAGGTGGCGGGGTTGGAGGGGACCATCCCGCTGCTGGGAAAGGCTGATCCCATTGGGAATTGGCCTGGCCACGTGGAGGCTGTGGCAGACACCTCTCCCCGAGGCCAGGGGTGTTCTCAGCCCGTTGTCACCTTGTCCAGCCTTTGGGCTGTGGCTGCTCCAGGTCTTTGAGCTCCCCCGTGGTGCAGCCGAGCAGTGCCAGCCCTTATCTCCCCATCTCCCTGGTGCTGGCAGGAGCTGCTCCCTCCCCATCCTGCCCACCCGGGGCTGAGCTGCCAAAGGGGTTTCCTTCCCAGGAAGGAGAGGGAGCAGTTGCCCGACCCAGCAATGAGGGACCCCCAACTCCACACTGGGGTAGAAACAGTGCAACAGCCCCCAAAGGGCAGCTGTGACCCCGGCACCGCAGCACCCATGGGGGTCCCTACGTGGGAAACTTGTCCCAGAGCACCAGAGTATTTTTTTCCCTGGGTTTGGGAAGACAGAGAACCCCCCGGGCAGAAAGCAGCTCCTTCAGAGCTGGGTTTCAACAACCAGGAACTCGTGTATATCTTGGATTTTAATCCAGTGCGGCTGGGGCCATGTGCAAGATGTAATTTAAGCTCCAGCTCGGGGTCCAAATGTTCTCCAAGTGCGGAGGTTTTGGCACGGAGATTTTGGTTTGGTCCCAGCTTTCATGGCAAATTGAATAATCATATGAGGGGGAGGAAAGAGAAAGAGCAAGAGAAAAAAAAAAAAAACCAACAACTACCGACAGTTCTTCCAAAAGTGGAAAGAACCAAAACACATTTTGGCTTCCTCAGCCCTGGACCGGAGTTATTTCCCTCTAGATCTGGAACAGCCTTTCCAACAACCTTTTTCAATTTAGCTTTTTATTAAAATAAAGCCGTGCCCCGGCAGATCCGTGTGGAGCTGCCTCCTGCCACCTCCGTGCCCGGCTCTGCAGCTCCTGCTCGTGCTGCTGGCACCCCAACAAACATTCCCTGCCCTGCTCCCTGCTGCTGGCACCCCAACAAACATTGCCTGCCCTGCTCCCTGCTGCTGGCACCCCAACAAACGTTCCCTGCCCTGCTCTGGAGCCCTCGGGGAGCAGCTGGCCAGGAAGCACTGTGAGAGCTCCCCGTGCACATATTTAAATCACCTACTGTTGTGCTAACTTTCTGGCCTTGCATATCTTTTAATTATTCCCATGTTTATGGTTTGCTGTGGCTTACAGGATTTTTTTCCCCTCAAATGCCTGTTTTCCTGACAATTAGCCCCGCTGGCTGTAGAAGTGCAGATGAAGAGCTGGAGATGGAGAGGAGCTCAGTCCCAGAATCCAAACCTCCCTGTGTGCTGAGGAGGCCCTGGCCAGCCCTGGCTCAGCACTGGGACCAGTTTTAGCTCAGCCCTGTCCTAGCTCAGCGCTGGGACCAGCCCTGGATCAACACCAGGATCAGCCCTGGCTCATCCACATCCCAGCTCAGCACCAGGACCAGCTCTGGAGCAGGAGCAGGAGCAGGAGAAGCCCTGGATCATCCTAACCCAAGCTCAGCCCCATCCCAGCTCAGCACCAGGACCAGCCCCCAGTCAGCTCCATCCTGGCTCAGCACCAGAACCAGCCTTGGATCAGTACCAGGACAAGTCCCAGCTCAGCCCCATCCTGGCTCAGCACCAGAATAAGCCCTGGATCAAACCCATCAAAGCTCAGCCCCGGGCCCAGCCCTGGGTCAGGCCTGGATTGGGATCCCTGTGGTGCAGCCAGAGGTGGGCAGCTGCCAGGATTTGCTGGGTAATCACGGATGGGCAGCAATGGAGTGGCCAAGGGGCACAAATCCCGTGGTGGCTCTGGCAGTCCCAGAGCCTCCCACACAGGCTCAGCTCAGACACTGGCACACGAGGGGACAGATGAAAACCATGGTCCCACACTGGCTTTGCAGCCAGGGCTCACAGGGACCTGCTGAGCCATGGCCACATCCCTGTGTCCCGGGGGATCCAGCCTGTCCCCGCATGTGCCAGGCAGGGGGGCTGCTCTGCTGGGCTGCACTCGTGTCTGTAGGAGAGGAGTCCCCCTTGCTGTGCCTTTTTGGGGATTGATGGCTCAAGCAGGAGGGTGACCCTGAGCTCAGGGTGAGGTTCAAACACCAAACATCCTCAGCCTCCCCTCACCCAGTTTGGAGCAGGACCCCCCCCATGCCCCCCAGCCGAGCCCCACACCCCCTGAGCTGGGCTGGGAGCCCCTGGAGCTGCTCCAGCTCCCCCCACGCAGTGCTGGGCTGGGAGGTGGCCCCGGGCACGTCCCACAGCTCATGTGTGGGTTGGGTTTTCCTCATCACCTGCCGGGGCAGCGGCGGGAGGGGAAGCCTAGAGACCCCCATCCAACCCACCACGGCTGGAGCTGACTCACCCCACATCCTGCTGCTGCCCCTGGAAACTCCTGGGGCACACGTGGGCAGCCACAGGCTGGGAAGGCCCTTCCCAGGGCACAGGGGTGGGCAGGAGGCAGCCCCAACCCCCTGACCCCCAACCAGGGCTGCACAGTGGGATCCTCCACTGCTGCACCCGAGGAACTTGTGTCCTAGTGATGGGACACGAGGGAATGGCTTCAGAGGGCAGGGTTAGGTGGGATATTGGGAAGGAATCCTTTCCTGGGAGGGTGGGGAGGCCCTGGCACAGGTTGCCCAGAGAAGCTGTGGCTGCCCCTGGATCCCTGGAAGTGTCTGAGGCCAAGTTGGAGCAACTTGGGCTAGTGGAAGGTGTCCCTGCCCATGGCAGGGCGTGGAACTGGGTGAGCTTTTTAAGATCCCTTCCCACCTGAACCATTCCATGATCCTTCCCCAGCACACACCTGAGGCCAGGGACATCCCAGTTTTAAACACCCACTGGTGAAGCTGCACCAAAGCCCCTCTGCCCCTACAGAGAGGAGCTTTGGGGTGCAATGGGGTGCCAGGGCCAGGTACCAGCTCTCACAGTGCCCCCTCCATCCCTGCACAGCACCTGGCCCCTCATTATCCAGCCCTTCCCTGGAATTAGGTGGGAGGTTGCTGTTAATCAGCTACAAACGATTAAGTCATTGGCCGAACCACTCTCCTGCTACTTTTGCAAGGAATTAGGCCTCTATAAAATCAAGCAGCATGAATCTTAGAGATTTACACGGTGCTTTTTTAACAGTTTTCAGTATATTTCAATAGTTAATAAAACTAAATGCTGCTTTGTGTAAAAGGTAATAGATTACAATCGGGTGTATTTTACTAGCACTCAGTGTGTTCATCTAACACCTCATACGTTCACGTTGGAATCCATGAAAAGCACTTTGTGGAGATTAAAAGCAGATTTATCACAGATGTGCCCCAGCATTATGCTTGGCTTGAACCATTAGACTCCTGGAGTTTAAAGGTTAGACTTTAATGACTTCAAGGAAGTCGGTTGCTTTTTAAGGCTTTAAATAAGCAGCCTGGATAGTCCCGGCATTCCCAAACAGGGCCGACTGGTTACGGGCTGCTCCGAGTTCCCCCGGCCCTGTCTGCTCCGTGCAGAGCTTGGGAGCAGACACAGCTCAGGAGTTTGGCCCTCATGCAAATTAATAACAAGTTATTTACCAGATGAAAGCGTTGCCTTGAAAACTGTGCTCCCCACACCTCGGAAGGATGGGAGGGATGAGCTGCGAGTTGAGCTGCCTGATTGTGGAATCCTGGAATGGTTTGGGTGGGAAAGGAGCTTGATTGTCATCCAGTTCCACCCCGTGCTCTGGGCAGGGATACCTTCCACCAGCCCAGGTTGCTCCAAACCCCGTCCAACCTGGCCTTGGACACTTCCAGGGATCCAGGGGCAGCCACAGCTTCTCTGGGCAACCTGTGCCAGGGCCTCCCCACCCTCACAGGGAGGAATTCCTTCCCAATATCCCATCTGTCCCTGCCCTCTGTCCCTCCATCCTTTGTCCCAAGTCCCTCTCCAGCTCTCTTGGAGCCCCTGTAGGCCCTGGAACTCTCAGGTCTTGGATATGGGTATGGGTATGGGTATGGATATGGATACAACATCTCCCAGGTAGCTGCAGAGCCAGGAAGATGCTCCTATAACAAGACACCACCAAGCAAAGCAGAACAAAGTTTCTGCAGGTTTTTTTTTTCCTCCTTTGAGTGCTGCACAGCCCATAAATACAAGCAGTGTTAAAATACAAGCAGCATCCCCTCCCTCCCTGCTCTCCTCCTCCGCCAGCAGCCGGCTCGCCGCTCTCCGGAGTTTGTTTGTTGCCCTCGGAGACACGGCTGACAAGCATCACAAGCTTTGAAAGTCAATTGCTCACTGGAGTTGAAAATGTGTTTTCAGGTATCTGGCTGATAGGTCCTCCTCGAGGAGGATGTGGCTGGAATGCCAAGTGAGGCGCTGCCGGATCCGGCCCCTCGGGCGGCGGGAAGGGGAGATTGCTCTGCCCGATGTGATAAAACGCTGCGGCTCCGAGTGACCACAGGATCTGCAAAGTCCTTGTTCACCGAGGTGATAAGGGTGGAACAGTTTATATTTAAAAGCTCTATAAACTTTTGGCTCCTGGAGGAATGACTTTGGATGAAAATGGGTCACAGAGTCACAGAATCACAGGGTGGTGGAGGTTGGAAGGGACCTTAAAGACCATCCAGTCTCACCCTCTGCCATGGACAGGGACACCTTCCACTAGCCCAGGTTGCTCCAAGCCCCATCCAACCTGGCCTTGGACACTCCAGGGATGGGGCAGCCACAGCTTCTCTGGGCAACTTGTTCCACCAGCAAAGTCCGAGCATCTCCCTCAGGGGGACACAGCCTGGGCTGCAGGAGCAGCAGCAGTGATGGAAGTCATGGCAGGAAAGGGATTCAGCTTTCCCGGGGATGGTGATGGACCCCTGGCCCTGTCCCAATACCCCCCTTGGCTCTGCCTTGGCCTTGGCACTGAGAGCCCAGCCGTGTTTGGCTCCAGTGGGGTCCAGAGGTGTTGTGATGCTCAGAGGAGACACCTGGACAAGTTCCATCACCTCTCCAGGGGATGCAGCCCCGGGCTCCGGGCACTTGGGTGAAGCTTGTTGCGATGCTCCAGACCTGCCTGTGTCCTCTGTGTGGAGTTTGCAGAGCAGAGCCCGGATCACCATCACCTTCCTGCCTCTCCACTGGGAGCAGAGCCCGGAGATCCGGCGGCTGAGCCGAGCTGTGCCCGCGGCCGCTGCACCCGGGAGCGAGCGCTGGGGGGAATATTGCAGCAAACCAGCCGAGCGTGTTTGATGTGGTTTAAATTAACCTCGATTGCTGTCTAATATTTTAAAAAGACACTTTTTATAACACGCGGGAATAATGTAGGAGAACTAATGTTCCCTCATGAAATGCCTTTCAGAATAATGATAAAAGTGCACTTTAATCTGCTGTGAGAAGTCTCCGTGAGGGAGAGACGTCACACGGACAGGTGGAATCGTGGAATAAATACAATAATTAATGAGAAGGAAGGATTTGCATCTTCTGACTTTTCCACAACACCTGCTCTTTTTTTTTATTTTATTTTTTTATTTTCCGAGCAGCTTTATTTTGTTTGCTGGGGGTTCAGGATTCTGGCCCCCTGGTTATGAAGTTACACTTTCAAAGACTGTAAAATGTCAGGGAAGCAGCGCATGGGAACTGAGTGCTCCATTAAGTTTTCCCTGTGAAATTAAGCACCTTTATTGCCTTAAATGAGAGTTACAGCCTAATGATGGACCGATGCAAATCTCCATCAGCGTCCCCGAGCCAAGGGCTGGTTCCCACCGCCGAGGGCAGGGAGGTGCTGCTGGAACAGGGAGCAGGGAACGGTCCCAGCCTGGTCCTTCCCTGCCCAGTGCCACATTCCAGTGGGAAGGAGCCCAGTCCTGTGGGAACAGGGAAATAAGGTGTGCCAGGAGTGGGGCAGGAGGGGTGCTGGCTGCTCCATGGGGCAGCAGTGTGATCCCTGGCTTGGGGGCCAAATCCTGCTCCTATGTCCCCATCCCAGCTTCCCACAGAGCCTTCACTGACCGGGATGGCTCCCACCTCACCCCAAGGACCTTGGTGGCTGCTGACACTGCCAGCAAGCTGTGCCCACACTGGTGTCACCCCCAAACACCCCCATCACCCCCAAACACCCCCATCACCCCCAAATATCCCCATCACCCCCAACCATCAGCATCCCTGGAATGGTGTGGGTGAGCAGGGATGGAGGTGGCAGCAGAGGCCACCCCAGTCTTGGCTGCCAGAGAAGTGCTGCCAAAGCTCCCACTTCCCTGTATCAATCCCCCCTCCTCTTCCCCACTTACACACTCAATTTATAGGAATTTTATGTCTTATTCCGGTGCCGGGCGTGGGCTGAGCTCTCCTGTTTGCCACACGTTTTGTTGGATTGTTAACACATCAGACAGGCACCCAGGGGAGCTGCAGTTCACATCCATCTCCCTGGTGCAGGTGCTGAGCCTGGAGTTGTGGGTGGGGTGAATCCAGAGAAACCTCTTCCTACATCCCAGCCACAGCAGCAGTGAGCCCATGGACCCCACGGAGCTCCGTAGGGAATGAGGAGCATTTCTATCCAACATCATTCCCCGGTTCATGGCTGTGCCACACGTTGTGTGTGGAATTCCTGGTGTTATTGTGGTCTCTGTTATCGGACTGTCCAGGTGTGAATCTGCTGGAAATTCCTGAGCACAGGATGAAGAGCAGTAGCTGCGTTTCTCGGGTGGCTCTTGCTGGATGGGGTGTGTGTGGTGCTGCCCTCCCTTCATGAGCTTTCCCACAGGTGTTTTCCATTGTGGTGGCATGAAGAGAACACTTGCTGGGGGAGCTGCTGTGTCTGCAGCCTCCAGAGTATCCATAGATGCCTGTTTCCATGGGGCAAAGGTGGTTCAGGGAGAGCAGAGGGATGACAGGAGACACAGCTGGTCCTGTGGGTCTGTCAGGAGAGAGGGGAAAGGGATGGGAGATGGGACACAGCCAGGAGAGAGGATGCAGGTTGGTGTTTGCTTCCCAGGGTGGAGATGGGACCTTTCACAGGCCCCAGGGATGAGCACCCCTGGACCGAGGGTCCCACCGAGGGTCCCACCTCTGCCTGTGAGTCCCCACCAGGCAGATGTGGGACCTGGGATGGGGCTGGGTACAGGGTGAAGGGGTCCCAGGTCCCAGGCAGGGTTCTCAAGCGCCAGGTGGGGATCCCAGGTCCCAGGCAGGGCTTCCAGATCTCAGGGTTCCCATGGAGGGGTCCCAGATCCCAGGTGGGGATCCCAAGTCCCAGGCAGGAGTTCCAGGTCTCAGTCAGGGGTCCCAGCGTGGCTTTCCCAGTGCACAGGAGCCCGTGGGCAGCACAAACCCAGCGTGGAGCAGAGCCCAGCGAGGCCCTGAGGGAGCTCACTAAATGTTTCGTTAACTCACCGGGTTACAAAAAACAGGAGAAAAAGAGAACAATAAAAAAGCCGAGTTTTCCTTGGCGGTGCTGCCGGGAAGTGCTGACAAAGCTGCTCCTGACAAAGCCCAGCGGGAGGGGGGAACTGTCTCTTTGCTCTGCCTGTCTCCCGCTGAACAAGGATCACTTTTAATGGGCTGAATACATACAACACACAGCTGACAACAAAGATGTTCGACTAACCTAACACGAGAGGGAAACAGCAACAGCACACAGTGAGTAATTAGAATCTAATTAATTTGCATTTCACAAGAGAGGCAGAGATGTCAGAGGGAAAAAAAAAAATATTCCCCGAGATTAAAGGGCTGCTGGAGGAGAGCGAGGGGGTGAGTGGGAACACTCCCAGCGCCGGGACCGACACGCAGAGCCGGTCGGGATGGGCAGGATTAAACGGGAGCAGGTGGGGAGATGACAGGTCTGGGAGCTGCGGCCAACAAAGGTGTCTGCGGGTCAGCAGAACTGCGCCGAAAATACCCGAACTGCAACTTTCGCTGTGCAACAGCATCCCTGGCCTGGCGGGAGCCTTCCCCCCGCTGCTCCGCGGCCCTGCCAGAGGAAATGAAGGGAAAAAAAGCCCCAAGGTGACGGCGCGGGGAGAGGATCCAGCCCGGGAGCTGCGGGAAGGAGGCAGGCGTGGCTCAGAGCCTGGCACGGCCACAGCGGCCGCGGCCCCCCGGCCCGGGCAGCTCCTTCCCCAAATTAGTGCTCGCAGTATGTTAATCTCTATGTTCAACACCCTATTTCCTAACGCTGGCTGTTCCCGTGAGGCAAAACATCCCGGATCTACATAACATCAAGGGAAGATTTACAGCTCGTTTCCATAATGATGACACCAGGCAGAGGGTTGTGCTGTCAGAGATGCTGGCGCAGCCACACGAGCCCTGAGGAGGGAAAATAACCCTCACCCCCTGTAGTGCTCCGTGATTATAATCCCTGCCTGCACCCCTGCCTGCACCCCTGCCTGCATCCCTGCCTGCATCCCTGCCTGCATCCCTGCCTCCCCACCCCATGGCTCCCCATGGCTCGGCTCCCTGGTGGGAGTGGGTGTGAAGGATGGGGAGGCACAGAGGGAAATTTGGGCAGTTCAATTCCAACAGCCCCAGGAGGGGCTGCAGGGAAGTCGAGGGTCTGCTGAGCCCCCAGACAGGAAGTTCCTTTGGATTTCATGGAATCCCAGAATGGGTTGGGCTGGAAGAGACCTTAAAGCCCATCCAGTCCCACCCCCTGCCATGGGCAGGGACACCTTCCACCAGCCCAGGTTGCTCCAAGCCCCGTCCAACCTGGCCTTGGACACTTCCAGGGATCCAGGGGCAGCCACAGCTTCTCTGGGCAACCTGTGCCAGGGCCCCCCCACCCTCATAGCCAAGAATTTCTTCCCAATATCCCACCTAACTCTGCCCTCTGGCAGTGGGAAGGCATTCCCTGTGCCATCCCTTGTCCCCAGTCCCTCTCCAGCTCTCCTGGAGCCCCTTTAGGCCCTGGAAGGGGCTCTCAGGTCTCCCCGGATCCTTCTCTTCTCCAGGTGAACTCCCCCAGCTCTCTCACATCTTGGAGATTTTGGGGCAGGAGGAGCAGGTGCTGTTCCTGACATTCCCTTGTCTGGGCCAGGATATTCCATCCCAGCCAGGGATGCCTCCAGCCCAGCACTGCTGCTTTCAGACCCACTTCCTGGGCTCCCTTTGCTGTCACTGTCACAAGCCCCACGTCCCACACCGGGGAGGAACATCTGGCACATCTGCACGTGGGGTGGTTGCTGACAGGGGGCTCGGTCCCTGCTCCCCCCCCAGAACCAGCAAGGCAGGAGCAGGAGATGCAAACAAAACCCAAATGCAACCAAAATCAGATGCAAACAAAATGCAAATGTGAAACTTCGTGCAGGCAGCCGGGCCTGGGGGGGGTCTGGACACAGGCAGAGGGTGGAGGGGGGTCCCCAGCCCAGCCCCCCCAGAGCAGCAGTGCTGGGGCCCGAGGAAGCAGCTGGAGAGGATGCAAATGGGGGGAATCACCCCGGGGAGAGCAGCTCCGGGGTCACGGCGCTGAGGGGACAGGGAGGGGAAAGCCCAGGAAGGCAGAGGAGGAGCTGGGGGAGCAAACCCAGCCTCATGTTTCCTTCCCACAGCAAGGGCTCCAGCTCCCAGGGCCCCCCCTGCCCCACCTCGGGGCAGCTCCAAGGTTGTCTTCCCTTTTCTTCCAACAGTGCCTTGCCCTCCAATTTCAGCTCGTGTTTGCAGCACCAAATCAGCTCTGTAAACACGCCGAGGGGGGATTTATTTTTTCTTGAAAGCAAAATAACTAAACAGCACATCAGAGGGAAGGCATTTAACTCAGTCGGCTCCTTTCCTTTGTTGGGAATCAAAGTGATGATGATTTGAGCAGGTTTCTTCCCGGCAGCCCACCCACCCCACGGTGGGGAACGTGCTGCAAACGCTGCCTGAGCTACGTCAGCTCGCCCAGAGACCAGATTTTGGGGTGAGTGGGGAAGGCTCCCTCTTTAATTGCCATTTCCACATCCCAGAGCAATTGCAGGCAGCACAGCTGGCTCGGTGCAGTGGGGATGCACATGCCCTGCTCGGGTGCTGTTGGGAGGGATGCAGAGCCCAGGGATGTCCCACCCAGGCACTGGAGCATCCCCAGCAGCACAGCCCAGGCCGTTTTTAAGGCTCCATCCTTTCTTTCCTCCTCGGGCAAAACAAAGCAACCCCAAAGCCAACCCCTCCCGCTGAAGCCAAAGCTGTTGAGCACACAAACACCCTCTCTGCCCTATCTGGAGTCCCCGGGCACTCAGCCACGGGGAACCAGCCCATAATTTGCACTGGGAGCTCTGCAGCAGCCTTGCCACAATGTGATGAGGTCGTGAGTCATCCAACCACTGAAACCATCTAACCAGGGCCTGGATCACTCACAGGCTGGGAAAGGAACACACAGGCACTCAGGGTTTGGGGGAACTCTTTTCCCTGAGGAGAGCTGGAAGCTGGTGGGATCCCTGGCATGGAAAAGCCAAGGCACGGAGCCTCCTGTCCTGAGGAGTTCAATGCCTCCTGCCCCAGGGGCATCAGAAGGGCTGCAGAGGGGCAGCTCTCCCCTGACAGCCCCTGCAAACAGCAAACACATCTCCTGCCCTGGGAAAAAGGGGACATGCATCTCTTGGAAATACCACATTCCAAAAAAAACACGTGGATTTGGCTTTTGGGGACAGGGTTTAGGGCTGAGCGTGGCAGTGCTGGGGGGATGGTTGAGCTCGATGGTCTTAGAGGGCTTTTCCAACCTTAATTATTCCATGATTTGGCAGGGAGAGGTGAGGGCTTGCTGTGGGTTTGCAGCAGTGCTTTGCTGGTGGCTCCTGCCTCAGGAAGGTGATGTGGGAATGGGCTCAAGCCCTGCAAACACTGGTGTGAGCACAGCGCTGGGCAGTGTGTCCTGGGGACAGGTGAGTGGCCAGGCATCACCCCCAGGACGTGCCAGGTTCCAAACCAGCTCCCCAGAAAGCTGCCGGAGCTGGCAGCTGGAAAACACGGCAGAGAAATCCCCCTGCCAGTCCCGGCCCAATTACAGCCCCGTCCTTCAGGGACGTTTGCAAACAAACCAAAGAAGATGAAGGATTGATAGATTGATTTGATGCCGGGCTCTCCTGACAGCGCGAGCCCGGCTGTGATCCATCCCCTCCTCTGGGAGCCGGGGCTGATGTAATTCATTGTTCCCATCTCGCTTGTCACCGTTCTGCTCCGGAGCAATCAGGGCTCAGAACTCGGGGAAGTTCCCAACCCGCCGCTGTGATTCGCCCGCAGATTTGTCACTTCACTAAAGACCCAAATTACCCCCGTTTAGGAAGCGGATCCGCTGCTCGAACCTGCACGAGCTGCTGCCGCTGCCGGGATTAGGGATTCACGGCGGTAATTATGTTAATGTTGATGTGCAGACGGATAACTGGCAGCAAGGAGTTGTGCTGAAACGTCTATTTATAGTTCAGGGGGAAAAAAAAATAAACCTCGTCGTCTCCAGGCAAACATATGGGCTCTGTGGCAGACGGATTCAGCGGGAGATGAACGGGAAAGGGGAGAAGGGAATGGGATGGGAGCCGGGCAAGTCCCGGGAGCCGGTGCCCGCTCAGCTGATCCAGGGGTGGGAGAGGGTGGATTTTGGGATGGGTATCTCGGTGGCACCCTGTGCCCCTGAGGGATGGGCTGAGCATCCTGCCCCAAGCTCAGGCTGCCAACCAGCCTTGCTCTGCCCCCAAATCAGCCCCTGGGATGTGGGAAGGCAGCTGAGAGTAGGGAGCTTGTGTAGAGGGCACCAGGATGTCCCAGAGATCTGGGATACCCTGAACCCACGGACACCTTAATCACTCCTACCTAGGGGCACATGGCAGCCTGAGGGGAGGGTCACCAGCCCTTGGGCTCCCCCGAGGTCGTGGGAGGGCGTTGGGATGTCCCAGAGTCCACTGAACCCACTGGCCTCGTAATCACCCCCCAAGGAGAAGGTCACCAGCCCTCAGGCTGCCCCACGGCCACGAGCCCCTCACTGAGCACCCCCAGGCTCCACCAGACACCCCTTGAGCCAGGCAGTGCCTCCATCCCGTGGGAACACCAGAGAAGCCACCCAGTGCCCCCACTGTGTTACAGACACCCCCAAACTCCAGCCCTGGCACGGGAGATCCTGTACCCAGCTCCCAGCAGGACGCAAGATTTAAATCTGGAGCTGTGTGCTGAATTCCAGGGGGCCGTCAGTCAGCTCTGGGAGGTGTTTGGAGCAGACAGATTTACACAAACACTCCCAGCTCAGCAGACCCAGCCCGGTGTCTTTTATACCAGGAGAGGAGGGAATAAATCACCGCTCCCTTCCCCCCCCTCCCACCACACGGAAATTTCTCCCAGACATCTTTCAAGCAGGATCACAGAGAGTTTTATTTACCGTGGAATAAAAACAAAAGCCCCAAAGCACCAGGGGATTGTGCCTGGCCATGAGTGACGGGCCACCCCGGCAGGCTCTGCAAGGAGGAGGGAGCCTCCCTCATCCAGCACACCAATCCAGCCCCACGGCCCCACGGAACCCTGGAATAATTGGGTTGGAAGCAATATTAAAGCTCAGCTCATTCCACCTCCTGCCATGGGCAGGGACACCTTCCACCAGCCCAGGTTGCTCCAAGCCCCGTCCAACCTGGCCTTGGACACTCCCAGGGATCCAGGGGCAGCCACAGCTTCTCTGGGCAACCTGGGCCAGGGCCTCCCCACCCTCACAGGGAACAATTCCTTCCATATATTTCACCATATTGATCCCTCCTTCCAGCAAGGACCCTGTTAGGACTGGAAAATTGCTGAGCTCCCCGAGCAGCTCCACTGCCAGGGAGGATTTGTGGTGTTCAATAAATATTATTAGGAAAGCGAAAGATAATAATTATGTCAATTATAGGATGGGTAATTGGGCCTGCAGAAGAAAAGTGCTTTTCTCCCTGATTGCTGGGACTGTGTGCCTGTGATTGCAAGGATCGGTTCCAAAAATAAAAGGCCGGCTATCAAGTGGGAGAAGCACTTTTGTTTCCCTAATGGCACGTTGAGAGCTGTGTTGGGAAGAGCTGGGCTGGCCTGCAGGGATGTAAGAGCATCACTTGCTCCATCCATGGTCCTTAGCAGAGGTCTCATGTGGAGGGAGAAAGGCTTCCAGATCTGGGGGCAGAGGGTTTTCCAGCACGGAGCTGTTCTGGGAAGCACAGGGCACGGGGAGCTCCGTGCCCTCCACATCCCTGGGACCTGTCCCTGACTCAGCAAATGTTCCCATGGGGAGGGGGAACCACCATCCCCCCTGAATTAAACCCTCCTGAAGCTCCAACAGGAGCTCCTCGGGGACTTCCCCACCCAGGCATCAAACACGTCTTCCTCCAGCTGCCAACCCCTTTCCCAACAGCCAAATCACCACTAGAATATGTATTTTTGCTTTAGCATATTCCCATATTCTGGAAATACATCATGAACAACAGGCCAGTTACAAGCCCCGAAGGTTTGGAGGGCAGGAGGGAGGAGAGGGAGAAGAGCTGGTCCTGGCTGTAAGCAAAACATGCATATTCATTTAAAACAGGAGTCTAAAAAAAAAATATTAATTTTAATTTGATTTGGGCTGCCTCGGGGCCGCTGTGCCATATGCACAGACAAGTTATGCAGAATTCCTGCAAGACAATGTGCTCGCTGGCTCCTCTGTGTTTATCATCCCAACCAGAAAAATCTGCCCAGCTCTCCCCTTCCCTTCCCTGTCCTGGCAGAGGGGACAGTGCAGGACAGCCCTGACTGCCCCAAGAGGGGGACAGGGCCCTGTTTGTCCCCTGGGCTGGGCAGGGGAAGGGGTGGGTGAACCTCAGAGATCCTCCTCCTCCCACTGCCAGGCTGGTCCCTGCTGGCACTCCCTGACATTGTCTCCAGTGTGCAGATGCCATCCCGACTCAGAACTCTGGACACTCCTCAGCTGGTAGATGCCACATCCCTGGAAAAGGTTGGATGGGGCTTGGAGCAACCTGGGATAGTGGAAGGTGTCCCTGCCCATGGCAGGGCTCGGACTAAGTGACCCCTAAACGTCCCTTCCAACCTAAACCATTCTAGGATTCTATAACTCCCAGTGCTCCTCTTGGGTGGCACAGCTCCCACCCAGGAATCCCAGAGAGGTTTCCAGGCTGCACCCGATATCCCAGGGATAAAACCTTCCCAGGAATGCTCAGCAATAGGAGCGAGATCAGGACCTTGCCCAGCTCCGTGAGCTCTGCTCTCCCCAGCAGGGATGGGGTAAGAGGGAATGGCCTCAAGTTGTACCAGAAAAGATTTACACTGGATAACAGGGAAAATTCCTTCCTGGAAAGGGCTGTCCAGCCCTGGCACAGCTGCCCAGGGCAGTGGGGGAGTTCCCATCCCTGGGCTGATTTAAAAGCATGTGGGGACATGGGTGAGTGGTGGCCTTGCCAGTGCTGGGGGACAGTTGGTCTTGATGGTCTTGGAGGGTTTTTCCAGCCCTAAAAAATTCTGTATTTCAATGATGGGACCTCCCAGCTCCCCCCCCAGCACTGCCTGGGAGCAGCATTCCCATCCAGCCTGCCAGGAATCAGCTTCTCCAGCCCAAACCACCACAGGGGCCATAGAGTGAGAAGGTCTGGGAATGGTCCCACAGTCTGGGCTGCAGCAAGGGCTGAACACAGACCCCACACCCAGACATCCGGGGGTTTTCCCACCAGTTCTGGTAAATATCTACAAAAACCAAGCCCTGAAGAGATTCAACCACAATCCCAGCAGGAAGCCAGGGACAAAGCAAAGCCCCCAGAGCCTGTGCCCTTGGCTGGTGCTTCATCCTCCAAACCACCCACCTCCTCCTCCAAACCCAGCGTTTTGAGCCACGTCCAGAAGCCAAAGGTCTCTCCCAGCCCTTTGAATCCGACACATCAGGATGTGTTATCCCAACCACTGTTTTTTCTTGCATAATCTACATTATTTATGGTCATGATCTCCTAATTGTCCCAGTTATCTGATAAGTGGAGGGGGAAAAGGGCGGGTCAGGGAATTCTTGGCAGAGCACAGCTGTGCTGGGCATCAGATGCTGCTGCTTTTTGAAAGCCTTCCCAGTGGGAGATGATAATGGGCTGAGTCTCATCCCTCTGCCCTGGGGAGGATCCAGGGAACTGGGAACACCCTTGAATTCTCTGTAATGAGAATTTCTAAGATGGAGATTGCAAAGATGTACCTGATCCATGGATCAGGTTCTTCCATTATCAACTTTATAGACTATTACCATGTAGAGTGGAATAAGCGTGGAAAAAATACAGCTTTAATCTTCTCCTGAGCTTCTTTTTAATGCTGACATTACTGCTCAGGCCAGTGTCATCCTCAGAGCACCACAGAGGTTCCAGCCTGCTAGAAAACCAGGGCTACTTAAACTGAAAGAAGGGGGTTTAGGTGGGATATTGGGAAGAAATTGTTCCCTGTGAGGGTGGGGAGGCCCTGGCACAGGTTGCCCAGAGAAGCTGTGGCTGCCCCTGGATCCCTGGAAGTGTCCAAGGCCAGGCTGGACGGGGCTTGGAGCAACCTGGAATAGTGGAAGGTGTCCCTGCCCATGGCAGGGGTGGGACTGGATGGGCTTTGAGGTCCCTTCCCACCCAAGCAATTCCAGGATTCCAGGATTCTACTTTGAGGAGAAATCTCACATTTCCTGCTCTGGGGAGATGGTGAGCAGGAAAAGCCTAGGGAGCATCTGCCACGGGGGGCCACACATCCAGAAGGGCATCAGTGAGGGGGCAACAACCCAGGGGAGACCAGGGAGATGGACTGGGACAATCCCAGGATGAGCACAGGCCCCACAGATCCCCTCGGTGAGCACAGTCCACCATGGGGCCAGGGGACACTTGGCTGGCCCTCCGTGCTCCCCCTGCAGACAATGCCCTCATTGTATTCAAATCTGATTCATTTCATCCAGAGGATAAAATTAGAAAATCAGCCTAATTCCCAGGAGCCTTGTTAAATCAATACAACATACATCAAGCAGGCAAGGCACAATGCAGGGCTGAGATAAAATTAGAATGAGTCCCCCTGGGTGGGTTGATATCAGCTCTACATTTCGGAATTGGCAGGCACTTTTGCATAATTTATCAATTACAAACAATTTAATTCATCCAGAATAATGAGTTGTGGGGCAGCTTTTGATGAGTTAAATGACACGGGGGGCGATGGCCGTGGTGGACTCAGAGGAGCACCCACCCAAAATCAAGTTATCCCGGGGCAGAGGAGGGCAGGGGACCATGAGGGGGACCCTGGGCTGGCAGGGCCTCCAAAAATGTGGATGGTGCAGCGGAGTTGACTCTGCTCTAGGTGAAGAGACAGATGGGACACAAGGCAAGGGACACCAAAAAGAGATGCAAGGCTTCCCCACCAGCACCCTGGAGCCAAGAGTTCCGAGCAGCCCCAGCACTATCTCGCTGTCCCAGCAAGGGAAACACAAAAAGGTTAAGGGTGGGTTATTTGAAAGAACAAAAGTGATAAAAATCAAAAGCCTTTCTGCTGCTGAGAGGAGCCTTTAGAAGGTTCTGAAGCATTTCCTTCCTGCAGCCCTCTTTTGTTCCTCTGCCCATCGCCCCGGCGGGGCCTGAGGGCTCCTCCGGCCGCGGCCCCGCTCCGTTCTCACCGAGAACAATAGGGATGGCTCTGGGAGAGGGCAGCTGGAGCTGCACGCCAGGATGACACCCCTTGGAAATGCCTCCTTCCCTCCCCATTCCCCCCTCCCCGACGGAGCACCGGGATCCTGCTCACTTGCTTTCAAGCCGCCTCACACAGATATTAAAGCCAAGAAGTTAAGTGGTGCATAATTATGGCATTGTAGTTGCTAATTATAATCCCACAACGAAAGCAGGGCTGTGCAGGGACGGCCGCAAAGACCTGATGGTTTGGAGCAGGCTCATTCCTGAGCCCTCAGAATTCCTCGTTAAAGCCATGAGAACTTGCAAGGAGGATTCGGGGAAAGGGAGAGGCGGATAAAAACTCCCCCAGCCCCGTTAACCTCCTCCCAGCCCGCGTGCCCAGGGATTGGCTTCCAGAGCCTTTGAGGAGATAAATGTTATGGAGCTGGTGCAGAACCCATGGAGCATCCAGGCACAGCCCATGGAGTGTCCAGGCACAGCTCAGGGACAACCCAGGCACAGCCCATGGAGTGTCCAGGCACAGTTCAGGGACAACCCAGGCACAGCCCACGGAGCATCCAGGCACAGCCCATGGAATGTCCAAGCACAGCCCATGGACCATCCAGGCAGAGCCAAGCCCAGTACAACCGCACAGCTCCGAGTGCAGATCCGCCCTCTCCAGCCTTTCCAGCCCGGCTCCATCCCTGGCTCTTTCTATCCCACTCTGGAGCAGCCTAATAGCTCTGTCCGCTCTCCATCCCGGAGGTGATTTATGAGGTAATTTGTGTCTCCCCGGCGGTGCCGGCCCCGTGTCACCGGGTAATGGGATGATGGAGGTGCCGGCGCGGGCACCGGGCACCGACACCGCGGCAAATGGGACCCGTCCAAACTCCAGGGCCCGGGATCGATTCGTCGCAATTTCTGGGCTTTTGGTTTTGCTGAGAAAAGAAAGATAAAAAAAATATAGAAATTACAGTGGCTCGCCGGGGCCTGGCTCCTGTGGGGAGCCGGGATGGTGGAGGGGACTGGGACGCTGCTGGGATGCTGCTGAGCCTCTGCTGGGGGTGCACGTGGCCCAGGACTCAGCTGGATGGAACCCAAATTCCTGATGACTTTTCCATGGGTGTTCGTGCTTTGCACTGGGAGTTGGGTGCCTGCATCACCCAGTATGGCTGGGAGAGAGGGGGAGGATGGAAGGGATGTCAGGGTGGGAGGGATGGGAGGAATGAGGAGGGATGAGAGGGATGGGAAGGATGGAGAGGGATGGGGAGGGATAGGGAGGAATGGGAGGGATGGAGAAGGATGGGGGGGATGGGAAGGGGGTGTGCAGAATGGGCAGGGCACAGGGAGTCTGTGGCTCCTTCCCAAGGATGTTCCCCCCCTGCCCAGGCTCAGCCCCACCCACCCCCCACAGTGTCAGCAGCGGGTTCCAGCAGTAAATGGGGCGCTGGTTAAAGCCCGGGCTGGAAACCACAGCGTGCTCTAATTCACACTGGAATTTCTATTTATTAAGGTAATTAACCCGCTCAGGGAGCTGCGCTGGGAGCAGCGCGAGTGAATCACCGCTCCGGGGAGCAGAGCCAGGGCCAGGACCCCGCGGAGGAGCGGGATCAGGAGGGGTGCAGCCTCCAGCCCCCTCCTCTACCCCCCCAGTCCGCCCCAGTGTCTCTGCCGCTGCACTGGAGCAGCCGAGCGGGACAGGGCTGACATCCCGCCCCTCCGTCGGGGATTGCAGCAGCCTTGGACACTGCAGTAGGGACGGGAGGCACACGGGGAAGCTGCGGCACGGCCGGGGCGTGGGGCTGCGCCCAGGATCTCCCACAGTGATAACCATCGGCCCAGGGCGCGGTCGGCATCAGCAGCTCAAAGGGGATTAGCAGGGAAGTGCCGCTGGATCCCGGGACGCGCAGAGCTCGCCCGGCGCTGGCAGGCCGGGTTGGTTTTCGGGAGGTTGGGATGTACGATAGGGATCTGCCGCAGCCCTCGGTGAGGCACCGGGCACACCCTACCCGGGAACGGCCCCGCTCCTCCATTCTCAGATCCCCCAGACAAGGCACTGGATGCTGGAGCAGCCTGGGGGTCACTCTGGATGCTCCTGACCCCAGACCCACCTGGGATAACTTAGGATAACGCCAGGAGGATGGCTTCATAGAATCATGGAACAGTTGCGGTGAGAAGGCACCACCCCCTGCCATGGGCAGGGACACCTCCCACTAACCCAGGTTGCTCCAAGCCCCGTCCAGCCTGGCCTTGGACACTTCCAGGGATCCAGGGGCAGCCACAGCTTCTCTGGGCAACCTGTGCCAGGGCCTCCCCACCCTCACAGCCAAGAATTCCTTCCCAATACCCTGTGTACCCCTGCCCTCTGTCAGTAGGAAGCCATTCCCCCTTGTCCTGTCACTTGTTCGAGGTCCCTCTCCAGCTCTCCTGGAGCCCCTTTGGGCGCTGGTTTGGCTCTCCCAGCACAAGCACCAGGGCAGGATGAGCTGGCACACATGGAAAAAAAAAAACAAACCCAAACCCTAATGAAGCCAACCAGAAGAACCCAGCGCTAATGAGCAGCTGGAAATCAGCAGCCAAAACCTGTTTTGGCTCGGGGTTGCCGCCCCGACGTGCCAGACGGGGCCGGGAGCTCCGGGGGAGGAGGAGGATGCCCCGAGGGCGCTTCGCAGATGAAACGGGGTTTTGTAAATCCGCGTCTGCACCCAGGGCTGGAGAAGGGCTGGTCGGGGCCGGGAGGGGAGCACCCAGCGCCCTGACTCACCCGCTCCTCCGAAGGGTGCCCGAAACCCGCCCTCGGCTGCCCGGCCCGACGCAGCTTCACACGCCCGAAAAACACCAGGGAGGCAAAAGGGAAAGTAGAATCTGATTTCAGCACTTTCTGCCTCCTTTTTTTTTTTTTTTTTTTCCTCCCCCCTCCCCTTTAATTCCTTGTTATTATTTTTATTAGCCTCGCTGCTTTGGCTGCGGGGCCTCTCGCAGAGAATGGAGTGTCGCGTGGGTGTTACCGGCTGCTGGCGCTTTCCCCGGCTTCAGAAAGAAATGCCAATTACTAATTTCATGGAGATAAGCCATTCCGAAGGAGGGGAGGGAAAAAAAAAGAAAAAGAAGGGGGAAAAAAAAAAATCTCCCAGCTTTGAAATGCGAAAGGCGCCTGCATTCATTCGGTTATTTATTTATTTACATCCATGTCAGGGCCACTGGGATTGCTCAGTTCGGTCCCCAGACAGAGGGATGGGAGCAGCACCCGAGGGGCATCTCTGGAAGATGGAATTAAGGTATATGTGTCTGTATGTTGGAGTTGTGTGTCTGCATGTTCACAGGCACACGTGACCCTGTGCCGATGTAGATCCTGCATCCAGCTGGATGTGGTTCCCAATCCTGTGAGCCTCAGGGCCTCAGCCTTGTATTCCACTGGTATCCCACAGTATCCCACCATCACCAGCACAAGGCAATGCCCATCCCAGCTCCTGCCTCCCATCCAGCTCCCACAGCCCCGTAAACACCGAGGGCAAGGGCTGGGGAGGGAAAATAATGGTGCCCGGAATTAATCTGGGTGTAGTTTGCATTTTTATTGCTCCAGCCTCAGATTCCAGCCTACAGAAAGGTTTCAAAAAGGATTAGATGCCATAAAACCTTTAATAATCCTCCCACATCTTACGTTTAATTATTGTTTTTACACATGCGGAGCCAACACGCCTGCAGCGAGCAATCAGCCATCACATGCCACTCCTCCTGCTTTGCTGCTCTCCCAAGGTGTCTCCAGCGGGATTAACCAGCACCCGGTTTTCCACAGCTCACCCCTGCCATGGCTGGGAGCTCTCCTCCTTCCCAAAAACACTCCTCCCCCCAAATACAGCCCTATATAGGCTCACCCCGGCTGCAGGCGGCTCATTCCCCTCCAGCCGGAGTTGGGGGGACAGGGATGTGCTCCCTGTGCTCCCTGTGCTCCGTGTGCTCCCTGTGCTCCATGTGCTCCATGTGCTCTGTGTGCTCCATGTGCTCTGTGTGCTCCGTGTGCTCCATGTGCTCTGTGTGCTCCACGGGACCGGAGCTGATGGGGGGACACAGTCTCAGTGTCCTCATCAGAGCCACTGAAATCACTCTTGGCCGGGAATTACAAACAAATCCTCATCTCCAATTATAAACCTCCCTCTTGGAAGGAACATTTTGTCGCTAATTTGGTGCTGTTTGATGGGGGGGGGGGGTGTTAAATCAGGCCTTTTAATCATTTTTTTCACCTCAACAGCTTCTCCTTGAGCCGAACAGCCGTGGAGAGGTTTCATCTGTGAGAAAGGAAAACGACACGAATGTGAAACACACCCCGGTCGCTTTTCTGGGAATATTTCAGAGGCTCCATTATTCACACTAAACTGTTTCAAAGCACCTGTCACCCTGCTGAGAGTGGCTCTGCACCCCACAGGGATGGCACAGGTGTCACATCCACAGGGACATGGTCCTGTGGGGACAGACACAGGGAATGGGGCATGAATAACTGGGAGGGGATGAATAACTCCAGCGGGCAGACTCTGCTCCACTAGGCTTCCAGTGAACTGGCTTATTATTATTATTATTATTCATTATTATTGTTATTATTATTCATTATTATCATCATTATCATTATTGTTGTTGTTATCTTAAGTGCTGTTTCCCCTGTTGCCTGCAGCGTGACTCAATGGGGGATGAGTTTTCCCAGATATTTCTGGACTGGGGGAACCAGCCAAGGCCAGAGCAGCTTTTCCACTCCTGTGCCTGCTGTTGCTCCCCTGGGACAAGACATTTTCCAGCAAATCCCTTTCTCTTCAGGAATTTTTCCCATTTTGACCCAATGGGGAGCTGGGATGGTCCCAGTGTGGGCTCCTCTGGTACCTCCCAGGGCTGGTACCCAAAAACACCTGGAAGCAGAGCGTGCTCCGTCCCTGGAAGTGTTCCAGGCCAGGTTGGACGGGGCCTGGGGCAATTTGGTCTCGTGGAAGGTGTCCCTGCCCGTGGCAGGGCTGGAATGAGATGATCTTTAAGGTCCCTTCCAACCCAAACCATTCCAGGCTGGCAGCCTCCAGATCAGAGCCTCAGGAAGCTGCTCAGGGTGCAGGCAGAGCTCTGCGTGAGCTGCTCTGAGCCCTTTATCCTCTGAAACATCAAAAGTTTCAATTATTCTGGCTGTGACTCATTTCTGATGAAGACTTTTCTCAGAAGCAGCTCAGTAGGTGGGACAGGCACCCGGGGCTGAGCAGCATCAGCAGAGCCATCAGAGCCACCTCCCTGAGGGGACTTTGCTCTTGTTTGGGAGGATTTCGGGGTCTGTGCCCAGAGGAAGCCCCTCAGCTGGGCACAGACACACGGAACAATCACTCATTTCTTTTGGTCCCATTAAAATCTTGCCCTCCAAAACCCAGAGCAGCCGGACAAAGGCGGCCTGTGCTCCCCAGATGTTTTATTCATGCACAGCCTGGAAGCACAAACAAGCCCAGCTATTCTGCTGCCCCAATCCTGCCTTTGTGCTCCGTGGCTGTGGGGATGGGAATGGCAAAGAGGGGCTGGATCCTCCCTGCAACCTGGGACTTGTTCCTCTGCCACCGGAGTGGCTGCTCCTCCCTCCAGACTCGCTCAGAACGGGCCGGTTCAGCACCAGAAGTTGCAATTCTTTCCCAGTTTCTCTAGTTGATGGCACTCCCTCATCTGGGGGCTCAGGACCAGCGTGTGATCCTCTTGAGGACATGGGGACAGTCCTTGCTCCCAAGCCGGCCCCAGCAGCAGGAAAAGGCCACCTGCAAACAAAGCAATAATAGAAGAGTCAGCCTTAGTCTCACCCTGATCGTTCCTAATTGAATATTAACACCATCTTGATCTTCCTCTAATGCTCCATTTAATCTGCATGTTTGTCTTATTTTCGGTGCGGGCAGAGGATTTGCCAGCTTGGGCACATGTGGAGCCAGGCAGTGGCTCTCCCAAGTGGAATTGGAGAGCTAATTCCATATGGAAATAATTGCAAATTCAACTGTTGGAGTCGCTAGAGAGGAAGTTAAGTCCCAGGGCCCAGGGATTCGGGTGCTCAGGGCAGGGAGGTGGCATCACCCCAGCCCTGCTCAGCAGGATGGAGCAGAGCTGCAATGGGGGACAGGGCCATGTCGGGGTGGGAGACGTGGGCACCTTGGGGTGGGTGATACGGGCACGTTGGGATGGGGGACATCACCATCTCGGGGTGGGGGGACATGGGCATCTTCAAATCTCCATCCCTGTGTCCATCTGGCTCTGAATTCCTGGTGCTCATGGAGAGGGAGACCCCGTTGGCCACAGCAAACCAGATCAACATCCGAGGGCTGGCAGCAACCAGAGCTCCAAGAGTGACTTTATTTTCCTGCTCCAACCTTCTCTGCTCAGGGTTCCCAACACGTCCTGGGACACGAGACAAACAGGCACCAGATGAGAACAAAACCGTGAAAAACCTATTTAAAACCACCTGTGGTGTGACTGGGTGGCACCGTGTCCCCTCCCCCGGAGCAGGGCTCGGCCACCCCCCATCCCACACAGCACCGCCCTCCCGGCCCGGCCCCGTCTGCCCATCCCACGCCATCCTTCCCACTTCTCCAGGAACACCGGCGGGTGGCTGGTGAGTAAAGGGCCGGTTCCATCCCTCCCAGAACCAGGATGACCCCGAGGGATGCGCCGGCGGAGGAAGGTGCTGCGGGCAGGCGTTAGCACAGGAGGCGTGCAGAGAGCGCCGCTGCCAGAAATACCAGAGGAATTAGCAAACTGGGTTGCAGCTCTCAAGTGAAACCACTTATTGAGGATGGACTGTTCCTTCTTGTAATCCTCTGTCATCAGCACTCGCTGCGAAAATTTAACCGTGTCAGACTGAGGCGGCCCCGCGGGCCCCGGGGCTACTGCTGTGGGTTGGGAGACTCACTGGTTACCCAACCAGCGCTATTTGCAAGTCAAGTGGGTTTCTTTCTTCGCCTTGTAATTGCTGAGGGCTGGGAAAGCCTTACTAAGCAGCCGTCTGGTGCTGAGGTGTGCCGGGCTCACACCGATCCCAGCCCCTGGCTCATCTCCTCCCACCGGACACCGGGCCAGGGGGATGCAGGGGGATGTGTCAGGGCTCCAGCAGACTTTGGGGGATGCACCCTCCTCTGTGTGTGGTGGCAGTGGCAGCCACACGGGCCTGCTCTGTCCCCTCCTCGTGGTGGTTTCAGGAGCGATGTGCCCACGATGCCACGGGCTCCTGGATGCCTTCAGGAGGGGAACACCAAAAATCCATTGTAATCCAGTGGCATTTCAGTCTCATTAGGGCTGACAGGACAGAAAGCTCGAGCAGGTCAGCTGCTCACCCTGCTCTAAAGGGACCAGAGGGAACAGCCCATCCAAGGAGTCACAGAAGCACAGAATGGTTTGGGTTAGAAGGGACCTTAAATATCATCTAATTCCACCCCCTGCCATGGGCAGGGACACCTTCCACCAGCCCAGGTTGCTCCAAGCCCCGTCCAACCCAGCCTTGAAGACCTCCAGGGATAGGGTGAGGAGAGCTGGGACAGGGAAGTTTAACCCCCTTAATATTTATTTGAGGGACTTTCACATGGACAATGCTCAGAGTGTATGAAACACCTGGTGGCCCAGAAAACAGGGCGAGAAAAGGCCTTTCCAATGCAGTGGCAAGGTAATAGGAAAGCCAGCCCAAAAGGAAAGGGATAAAGGGAGCTGCCCCTGGTGAGCTCCCTGTTGTTTACTGGGAACAAATAAAAACCTGGTGAAGAAGGAAGCTTAGAAAGAAGATGGAGCAACCGCCAGGTGAAGGAAGCTTTGGCCTCCCAGGGGCACGAGGAGTTCGTCTGGGGTTAGGCCAGACCTGGTGACACCCAAAACTGATCCCTTCAGCACTCGGCCTTGTGTGCCAACCCCTCGCTTTGGCCCCTGAGCTGTGTCATGTCCCAGCCTCCTCCTGAGCATCTGGAGGCCTCTGCCTCCGATTGCCTCTGGATGTGCAGCAATTTGGAAATGAGTCGCCCTTCTCTCGGGCTTTTGATGTAGCCCGGGAGGAGGTGCATGGTGAGCAGTTGCTTCACTGCTGTTTGTGCAACCTCGCTGCAAATCCCTTATTATTCACGATGCTATCTTGCCACTTGATATGCATAATAGCTCAAAGGTACCGTTGACTACATTTTTCCAGCCCTTTGATGTGCCAGCGATAACTTGTTTCTGTTTCGCAGCCATTAAGTTCGGTGGAAATCATTACACTGCCTTAAACGTGGGGCTTGTTCTTTAATCAGCGCCTGTTCTGGTCCCAGCCTCGCTGTTGCAATCTGCCATGGGTGGAAAATATCCTCTTAACCCAGGTTAACAATTCTGGAGGAAGTGAGAACAGTTTAGCAGAGTTTCTTCAAGGTCAGAGATCGAGGGCTGAGTCCTGGCAGGAGACTCCAGCATCCCTGGGGGTGCAGCAGCTCCCGGGATGGTGCTGCTGGGTGTGTGCTTTGAAGAAGTGCCTGTGGCATGGACCAACCTCCCCCAAGGTCAGACACACGGGCACAGGCCAAAGCCACCCAGAGCTGGCCCTGTAATTCACAGAATCACAGAATCCTGGGATGATTTGGGTTGGAAGGGACCTTAAAGCTCATCTTGTTCCAACCCCTGCCATGGGCAGGGACACCTCCCACTATCCCGGGTTTCCCAGGCTGTGTCCACCCTCGAGGGCACAGGGGCATGGCCAAGGTGTCTCACACAGCAAGAGGGGAGCAGAGCAGGGAGAGGCTCAGCACAAAGCAGCAGCCCAGTAGCTCCAGGAGGGAGCCTGGCAGAGCCCTGCTCTGAAATTCAGGAAGAATTTCTTCCTGGAAAGGGCTGTCAGACATTGGAAGGGGCTGCCCAGGGAGGTGGTGGAGTCCCCAGCCCTGGAGGTGTCCAAAGAAGAACTGGACATGGCACTCAGTGCTCTGGGCTGGGGGATAAGGTGGGGATTGGTCACAGGGTGGACTCGGTGATCCTGGAGGTCTTTTCCAACCTCAGTGACTCTGGGATTCTGGGATCCTGTGCTCCTTACAGAGCCCCTCGAAAGCCGGCGTGGTTTCCAAGTGAAGGTTATATTTGCTTTGCAAAACCTCAAGTCCCACGAGTGTCTGACAGAGACAAGTGAGAATGGGAAAATCTTCTCCCATTAACCCCTCGCTGCCAGGGCTGGACTGGGAGCAGGATTCCCACCCCGAGGACGGGGCTGGCGCCCGGCTCTGCCACCCACAGGGGCACAGCTGCTGTGCTCACGTTTGCCTCTCACACTCATCCGAGGGCTCTGGCGAGCGACGATCCGGTTTCGTTTCCTGCTTTCTTGCAGCCTCGGCGTGTTTGGTTTGGCCTCCTGTGTCAGCGACATGAAAGCCTTGGCTATAAATACACCCCGTGTCTCCGAAGGCTTCGTGGCGTTTTCCTGCCCGTGCTCTTGGTCCCTTTGGGAAGCCGGGAGCTGGGAGGAGCACATCAGCCGGCTCCGGCTCCAGCGATGCCGGCGGAGCGGTTCCCAGCCTGGGACAGCCCTCAGACGAAGCCACCGGCCCCTCCAGAGCCCTGCTTGGCTTGCAGATGTTTATCAGGGCCAATACAGCTGCGCTGGCTCTTTGCACAAGAGGAAGGGGAGGTTCTGAAGCAATGAGCTGATCCCGAGCCCTGGGAGCGGAGCTCGGGGGTCACGGTGGTGCCGAACCCCAAAGGGCTTTGGCACTGCTCATTCCAGGAGCTCCCAAACACCTCCAGGGCCTGCTGGCTGCAGACACTCCATCAAGGCCCTCCCTGGGGCCAGGGTGCCTGGTTTGTCCCGCCGACGTTCCCGCAGTGGCCCGGGCAGTGTTCCATGGAGCGCCCACGGGGTAAACACGGACACAGACACAGTAGCAGCCCAGTAATTACGGCCCTAATTCAGCAAAGCATCCCCACTTGTAAGGCACCTAAGCATGTGCTTAAAGCTAATTACATGCTTAAAGATCTTTCCTGAATAAGCATGGATTTGAGGCTGTGTTTGGTACCTCCTGTACTTAACTGTGATTCAGCCAAACACCTCCCCTACAACCCAAACCCGTCGGGAAGTGATTTCGGAGCCCGGCTCCAGCACTGGAAACCAAACATCCCCGCGCCTCTCTCTGCAGGCTCGCTTTGTAGATATGAAAATAAATATCCTTCAGACTCTTATGGCTTTGTTTTCCTGCTGCCACTTCCCTCCCTGCAAGCCAGCCACTTCCAGGCTGGTCGGGAGCTGCAGAGACACGTGAAATGGCTTCTCTGACGGGATCGGATATTGGGGGGGAAAAAGCGAGACAGAAAAGGCCTCGGTCGAAACTGCCCCGCTGTGAGACGGCAGAGCTGAGCCCGCTGCCCTGCTCACAGTCACATTTTCCACCGCATTTGCATCTCCCTGCTCTTTTCTCGCTCTCCTCCGAGCAGTTTCTGCTCCACACTCGTGTGTGAACCCGGAGCTGTGGCTGCTGGTGGCCGTGTCCCCACCGCAGGTTCACCGCCGTGGCCGGGGCCAGGACCCTGCTCAGGGGGGGCTGAACCCCCCCAGCAGCACAAAGAGCTGTGGTTGGAGCAGACGAGGGGCTGGTTGGAACCAGCTGCCCCCGCGGTGGCTTCTGCTTTTAGAGTCATTTCTTTAACAAATCAGGGCGAGGGTTTTCAAGAGAAAAGGATTTCTAAGCAAGTGGTTTGGGGGTTTTGCTACTGGAATTCCCCAGGGAAACATTCCCGGGGCCCAGAAAGCCCAGTGGAGCCACCGGGCTACTTGATAATCCAGAGAGCCCAGAGACCTGCCTGGGATCCTGTCATTCTATTCAGCATTTGAGAGTCTTGGAGGGCTTTTTTTCAGTGGAGTTTCTGGCACATATCACATGCTGTGGCATGTGTGGCTCTAAACAGGGCCTCAGAATGAGATGCACTTCACCAGAGGAGCTGGTTTTCCCCCAGACACCCCTGCCTGGCAGAAGGGTGCTGAACACCAGTCCCTCCCTGTGCTGCCCCATCACCTCGACTTGGGCTCTTCCCACTCTCTCCCTGGCCACTGACTGTTTCAGTGGGGCCACCCTTCCTCCATCTGCTGGCAATTCCTCCCTTAGACCAGTCCCTAACCCAGCATTCCCAATGGATTTGCCCAGAACCATGGCCCTCAAGTGCTCTGAGGATGGTGGGAGCTCCACCACCTTCACCAGCACCTCCTCCAGTCCCTCCCCCAGTGCTCAGCCACCTTCACCAGCACAAAGTGCCTTTCCCAGGCTCCCTTCCCAGCTGAGGGATGGCCACAGAGCCCATCCTTTGCTGGGACAGCCAGGGGGACACAGCCCTGCAGCCCCAAACAGCACAGATCCCTTGGCACAGCATTTGGGATGCTGTGAGTACCAGTGCCAGGCACCTTCCCAGCACTGCCAGCCAGGAGCTCTCAGAGCTGCAGATAAAGTTATCAGCAGCATCTATTAGCAATAACAAACAATATCAGCCTTGCTCATTGTTGTAGGCTGGGTTATTAGTGCTGGAAAAACAGCTCCCCGGACACCCCGGGAGCCAGCGAGATTCATCTGTGTCTCATTAGCACAGCCTTCCTCCTCTGTTTGTTCTGCTAAAATTAACTCTCCTCCTGGAAAATAAAGAAGTGGAGAAACACCCTCCCTTCCCTGGCACAGCCTGGCACAGCCTGGCACTGCCTGGCACAGCTCGTCCCATGGCTGACCCCGGCCCTAAGGCCTCCCAATGGGTGCAAGGGACTGACAGCAAACCCAGGGCAGCCCCCTGATCCCATGAGCTGCTCCATCCTCCAGCAGAACACACATCCCATCCCTGCTCTGCAGGAGAGCTGCAGGAAAAGCTGCATCCCCAGAGGCAGAAATGCCCTGGAGGGAGGGTTGGCTGCAGCCCCTCTCTACCACCCTTCACTTCCATCACCTCCCACCATGAGCTCCCCCAGATGCCCCAGAGTCACCTCCCTGCCTCCCCTGCCTGCCCCAGAGCCCTCCTGACAGGGACAGTTCCACCCCTTCCATCCCACAGGGCCCCACACCCAGGAGCATCCCCAGGTGGGACCTGCCTGCACCTCCTGCCCACACCACACCTGCAACCTGGTTGGGTCCTGGGGTGGTTCCCTGGCTGGGTCCCCTCATGGATGACCCCACTGTCCCCTAGGAATGTGCCCCCAGAGCAAAGGTGGCCCCACCGTGGGTGTGAAGAATCAGAGCTCAAATGGAGAGGCACCACCAGCAGGGCAGGACATGAGTAATTGGGGTAGGATGGGGTTTTCCCAGGCAGAGCACAGAGACCCAGGGACTTCTGTGTTTGTGTTCACATCTACTTAACCCCGTGGATCAGTTAATGCTCCTGTAAAATTACATCTGTTACTCGTCAGGCTCAGCATTTCCATTCGGCTGCCAAAGCCGCCTGGATATTTATAAAACAAGCCAAAACCAACCCAAAGCCTCAGGCCCACACAGTGAAGGTTTGTCAATCACAAGGAATCAAAAAGAAATCAGATCTGTGGGCACAGACCTGCACAGCACCAGGACTGCAGGGGGTCCGTGGGGGGGTCTGTGGGGTCTGACAGCAAATAACCCGAGTTTGGACCCAAACCCACACCCGGATCACACCAGGGGAGGTCACCTGATGGCTGGAGATGCTGAGGTGGGATTCAAGGGTAAGCTGGGCCCCCTGTACCCAGCTGAGCTCCGTTGGGTGACAGGCAGAAGGACACAAATGGCACTGATCATCAACATTCCCAGAGAAATCCATAACAAATGAACCCCAGAGCAGCACGGGATGAGCCCAGAGCTCTGTGCCCAGCACGTGCCCACCCTGTGGGCCAGATGCCTCTTCTGGTGGGATGGAGACCCAGGTCCAGGCACGTCCAGGATGTTCTTCTGAAGGTTATAGGCCAGAAAGGATTTCTTTTTCATAGAATCATCAAATAGTTTTGGTGGAAAGGGACCTTAAAGCTCATCCAGTCCCACTCCATTAGCACTGATGGAGCAGCACGGGCCGTGCCATGGGATGGGCACTGTCCCCTGCCAGGCCGTGCTGAGGGGTGGCTTCGGCTCTGCCCACCAGGGGGAATGGCCTAATTGAGGGAGAAATGCTGGAATCTGGGCACAGGGAGACTCCAGTGGTGTCCCGGGTGAAACCACGGGGAGCTGTGGTGGGCAGAGATGTGTGAGAGAACAGCTGGAACTGAGGGGACCTTGGAAGGGGTTGGTGTAGCATGGCCATGGCATGGCATGGCAACACCTGGCATGGCATGGCAACACCTGGCATGGCATGACAAGACATGGCATGGCCCAGGGCATGCACAGAGCTCACCAGGCATGGGAGCTCTGCACCCCCATGAAAGCTTTTCCACACCACAACAACCCCCTAAATCGTCCTTTTTGAACAGGGGGTTGTAGAGCTCTGAGGGAAACCGGAATAAAATCTTCTCCCTCGTGCCCCTGCTGGGAAGCCAAAGTCCTGGGCTGAGTGGGCTGGGCTGTGCCATTTTGCTGTGTTATTTAGCTGCACTGGAAATGAAGGATGAAGGTGATAAAGGGTTTATTTTAGCAGGCAGCAGCCACTGACTGCTGGTAACGCACCGAGGCAGAGCTCAGCTCCGCCGGCCCCATTCCCATTCCAGTCACGTGCCCCCAAAATTGCAAATGGAGATTTGTTACATTTCATTTGCTCCCATCCCTGGGAAGCCATTTGCGATGAGTTCACGTCTCCCAGGAGGCTCCATTCCAATCAAAGGGAAAAGAGAGAAGGAAAAAAAAGTCACGCTACGGCGGCTGACAATGATATCTCAGAGCTGATCGCGGGCCCTGACTGAGCTACACGTTTTAATAACTGCCAGGGCATGTGCAGCTGCAGGGCTGGGCCACTGCCCTGGGCTGGGGGACACTGGGACACTGCCCTGGGCTGGGGGACACTGGGACACTGCCCTGGGTTGGGGGACACTGGGCCACTGCCCTGGGCTGGGGGACACTGGGACACTGCTCTGGGCTGGGGGAGGATGGGGTACAGCTCCCAGGATGGGGGAGGCTGGGGGGCTGCTTGCAGAACTCGGGGATGCTGAGCAGGCTGGGGGAAGCTGAGGTACCTCTCCCAGGCTGGGGGAAGCTGAGGTACCTCTCCCAGGCTGCAGGATGCTGGGGTACCACTCCTGGGATGAGGGATGCTGAGGCATCACTCCCAGGCTGGGGGATGCTGGGGTGCATCTCCCACCCCAAGGGATGCTCAAGCCCTTCTCCCATCCTGAGGGATGCTCAGGCCCCTCTCCCATCCCGAGGGATGCGGATCAGTGTGGCTCAATCCCAGTCTCCAGCTGCCTGCACACCCACCACCTCGAATTTCCAGCTTTCCTCTTTCTCCACGAGCAGCCCCTCGAGCTGGGCAAACCAAACCAGGATTTTTGATAAACTCAGGGAGCACAGGCTGAGCATCTGCTTCAAGTTCAGCAGTTTGAGCTTCACACCCTCAGAAACCGAAAGCAGAGGTGGCTGGGGCTCCAGAGCTTTGTTTTTCTTTAGTTCCTCCTTTTTTTAAAAAAAATCTTGTTTTCACCTTCGAGCATTTTTGTGGCTGAGGGCTGGTGTTATTGATGAGGGCATGTTGTTCTGGAGCAGGAAGCTGCCTGACATACTGCCTGCCTGCTGCTAAATTGAAATCTCCTAATCTTTCCAATCCTTTTAAGCACTGGCAAATGAAAAGGCAGCACATTGTGGAAAATCTCTGCTCGAGGGGAAGCAAGGCAGGATCTGCCAGAGCCAGAGTGGGAGCTGCTGTGGCTCCGAGGGACAGAGCAGGGAGCAGGAGAGGGGGCTGCTCCTGCCACAAGGCCCTCACTTGGCACAGGGATGTCCCTGGATTTAACCAGGACCTCGTGAGCACAACCTCGCTGGGGTGTTCTGACCAACAACCAAACATCCTCTGCAGCAGGTCCATGAGTCTGGGAGAGCACATTCCTGCATATTCACAACTGACATTGCACCAGGCTTGGGACCACAATGTCTCCCCAGCTTCATGAGAAAAGAGGGACACCATAAAGCTAAAACTTCAGGAGCCCTGATTTAGTTAAATCCTAAATAATAAACTCTGCCTGTGAGAGAGATCTGGAGCCAGGCTGGGAGAGCTGGGGGGGTTCACTTGGAGAAGAGAAGGATCCGGGGAGACCTGAGAGCCCCTTCCAGGGCCTAAAGGGGCTCCAGGAGAGCTGGAGAGGGACTGGGGACAAGGGATGGAGGGACAGGACACAGGGAATGGCTTCCCACTGCCAGAGGGCAGGGAGAGATGGGATATTGGGAAGGAATTCCTGGCTGTGAGGGTGGTGAGGGGCTGGGATGGAATTCCCAGAGAAGCTGTGGCTGCCCCTGGATCCCTGGAAGTGTCCAAGGACAGGTTGGATGGCACTTGGAGCAACCTGGGCTAGTGGAAGGTGTCCTTGCCCAGGGCAAGGCTATGGAAAAAGATGGTCTGTAAGGTCCCTCCCAGCCTAAAGCATCCCATGATTCAATGACTCCATGATTCCCTGCACCCCATCCAGGGAAGGGGTGTTCAGACCAGGTTGAATTTCTGACTGTTGGGAGCATCTTCCCTTCCACTCCTGCACACTTCTCCTTCCAGCCCCCAGCTCCACCCCCTGCCCCCCCAGCCCCAGGCGTGGGTGACCTCCCAGGGCTCCGTGTGCTGGGACCCCCCTGGGGCCGTGGGATGGGGGGGATGGGACCCACCAGGCAAGGCTTGGCCTGCTTGTATTTTTAGCATGTGATGCTGGGAAAAGGAGAGCGTGTTCATTAACCTGCACAGCCAGGAATAACAATTGCCTTCCATCAGGACCTCATGAATAAGTCGCACCATCTGATTTAGTTATTTATATCCTTCCTGCTGGTAAATTAATTAATGTTTCATTTGCAGCACAGGCAGCCCGTAAGACACTTCTCCCTGCTCTGAGTGGGCATGTCACAATGTCATCGGCTCTAAAAGGTGTTTTTTCCCGGGATGAGGGTTGGTAAATCTGGATCACTCGCCCATCAGTGGTGCTGGGTCACCTCTCTGTTCCCTCACTGTACCAGCAGCTGGGCCCTGGGGGGTGTTTGTGCACTGCAAAGGGTCATTTTTACTCTTTCTGTTGGATTTTAAGCAATGTTCAGCAGGAAAAGCACGGTGCTGTTGCTGGAGAGGGTTCTGGTTCATCCATCAGGGAGAGGACGGGGACAGCTGGCAGCCCCACAGGGCCAGGGGTGCCCAGGGAGCATCAGGGTGCAAAAAAAAAAAAAATGCTTAAAGGAGAAAAAAAATGCTTCAATAAACACCTCCAAGGAGATGGACAGAAGGGAAGGGGAATTATTATCTTATCAGGGGGCAGCAGGAAAACACTGAGGCTTTGAAGGGAGGGAGGAGGACAGGAGGGTGACAGGAGCCTCTGTGGGGCTGCTGGGATGGGTGAGGGATGAGGGGATGGTGCTGGGATGATGTGGGGAGGGGTTGGGGATATCCAGGGTGGGCACAGCCACCCACCCCACCCCCCTTACAGCAGCTGGGGCTGGAGCCAGGGGGATAAAACCACTGCCAGGAGATAAAACCACTGCCAGGGGATAAAACCACTCCCAGGACCATGGGGACTGAGGGTGCCCCTGCCAAGGGGGGTGCAGGCAGGGTGGGGGCTCAGCCAAGGGCAGGCACTGCCTGCCTCCCCCTTGGCACCTCCAGGGTTTCACAGCCCAGCTCCCGCCGAGGGCAGCACGTGACTCCCTTGGGATGAAGAGAAGAAGCTGGAAAAACAAACTGCCCTCCCAAGGTCGCTGAGGCACTCAGGGCTCCCCGCAGCACAGGGGCTGCTTCCCTTTGCACTTCCCGAGCCATCACCTGCTGCTTTGGAAGGGTTTAAAGCCAAATATTTTCTCTGGCGTAGGATGAGCACCGGCTTCCTCCTGGCACGGGTCACTCTGAGCACCAGGGAGATGCCCCTGGTCCCTTCCAGCTGCTGTGTCTGTGTCCTGGTGCCCGTGGTAAGGCTGCCCACGGGCACAGAGAGCCTCTGCTTTGATTATGTGCTTATGGCACCCTCATACACCCGAGTGTTCCTCAGTGCAGCCAGTTGTGGTTCATTTGCTTTGCCATCAGGCAGGGGCTGGCAGGACAGATTCTGATGCCAACCATGTTTTAATTTCCTCATAGACTGTGTTTTTTGTGTGTTAAGTACTGATGAGCCTGGGCCCAGCTGGGGGATCCCAGGAGACTCCCTTCATCCCATGAGAAAAGGTGCCCTAAGGCTGGACTGGTTAACTGGATTGGATATTAGGGAAAATTTCATCACTGAAAGGGTGGTCAGGCATTGGACCAGGCATTGGACCAGGCTGTCTGGGGATGTGGTGGGATCATCTTCCCTGGAAGTGTTCAAGAGCTGTGTGGGTGTTGCCCTCGGGGATGTGGTTTAACAGTGGCCTTGGCAGTGCTGGGGGAATGGTTGGACTCAGTGATCCCAGAGGGCTTTTCCCACCTTAATGGTTCTGTGATTCTATGATTCCAGCTGCCACTTCCATGGCAGTGACCCACAGCTCCCTGAGCCTCATACAGGGCACCTCAAGTTCCACGTGCTCCAGAACGATGGAGCTGCAACATGTTGATGTGGGCTGGGTGGCTTTTCCCTTGCCTCCTAATTTTTAGGTGCTTTAAAGAAGGTGATCAGTGACCTCAACACATCTTCCTTCCTGAACATCATGGGCACAAAGAAGATCTTCCTCTCCAGGCCTCCATTTCTCACCCAAAATCCCTCTAAACCAGAAGGAGCCTTTCTGTAAACCAGCCCTTCGTGGTGCCAGACCTGGGAATGTCCGATTTCCAGCCCTGCTTTCATTTCTCTCTGTTTGGGATGATATTTTCAGTGGGTTTGTCTGTGCAGGGGGCTTGATGCCAGCCCTCACTCGCCCTTAGCCCCCCACAAACTGCAGCAATAGGGGCCGTGCTGGGGAGGTGTCACCGGCAGGGTTGTTAATGCGTGAGCCTAATGAATATGAATGGGCTCTTCATAAACGTGGCTTTGTGTCATTAAATTCCTTCACACCTCGCTGGCTGTGGAAAGGTTACTCAGAATCAAATGTAAATCACATATTTACTGGTACGAAACAGATCTGCGCGTCGGCTTTTTTAAAAAACACATAATTTAATAACGGCGCGCTGGTCCCCCGGCAGGGCTCGGGTGATGGATTCACCGCTCCCCCGCTCGCCTGCAAGGTGATACAGATCTCACACGATGGGCAATTTACACCATTTTCTTTCCAAAACAGTCGACTTTGGTTCTTAATCATGTCAGTGGCTCAGAAATGAAAGGAGTTATTTCACCCGTGTCACTCCGTGTAATTAAAAGATTAAGGGACGGTTGCTGTCGGGTTATAAATGAAAGGGCTGGGCTTGGCTGGGGGAGTGGGGAGCACCAGGGTTGGGAGCACCAGTCCTTTGAGCGATCCATTTGACCCCAAACCCCCTAATGGGATCACAGAATCCCAGGTTGGTTTGGTTGGAAGGGAACTTAAAGCCCATCCAGTCCCACCCCCCTGCCATGGGCAGGGACACCTTCCACTAGCCCAGGTTGCTCCAAGCCCTGTCCAGCCTGGCCTTGGACACTTCCAGGGCTGTTGGCTATGGCACAGGTCCACCCATCCCATCCAGCCCCTGGGGCAGGGCGATGCCATGGGCACAGATGGCTCAGCAGGGACTGGGAAAAGCAGGACATTTTTAAGAAGCTCTGAGAGCCATCCCAGCTGCCCGCCAGCAAAACCCCCTCACAGACTGCTTTAAACAGCCCCAGCACGTATCAGCTTGTAAGGGAGAGCTGATTAGTAATTAAATGGCTTTTAAAAATAAAACCATTAAGACTAATCCCATCAAAATTGGAGCTTCATCCCGTCAACTCTTATTAATTATCGTCCCACCTTGTGGGTTCCGAAGGCGGGGCCAGCGGCAGCTCTGGAAATAAACACCTGTATTTTATGGAATTCCCTCTGTGAATAAATATTTGTATTCTATTGAACTCTCTCTGGTGCAGAGTGCTCTCCTCCATCCCTCGCTCAAAGGTGGGGAACGTGCCCGTTGCTCTGCCAGCTCCCCGTGCCCTCGTGTCCCGCGTGTCCCCACACAGAGACCTGCCATCAGCGCCATCCCGATGCCAGGGATGCTGCCACGGCACCACCAGCAGCCGCAGGGCTCTGGTGGGAGCCTGGGGCCACCTTCCCAAGGGATAAACCAGGGGCTGAGCCCGGCTAATCCCGCTGGAGCAGCTCACTGCCCTCTGCGGCGATGGAGACACACGTTCCGGCCGCAGCACCTCGTTATTTCCCTCCAAGTATCAATAATTTCAGGGTTAAAGAAACAAAAGCTCCTTTTTGCTTGTTTGTATTTTTCCCCTCATCAATACTGGGGCCAGGCAGGCCACTTCCAGACAGTCCCCGGGGCCTACTCAGCTATTAAAGATAGAAATTATATCTTCATAACCCAGGATATTGCTGCTCGCTTATTTATGACTTGCTCCATTTCAAGAATATTTATTCTAGACAGGGAGCCTGATAATTTTCATCCAATCTACTTCTCATAGCTCAGGGCAAAAGAATGGAACAGCTCAATTGAAAGAGCACTTTCCCATTATTGCCAGGTAAGGGCAGAGCACACTGAGCTCATTTCTGCCCTCGCCTCACCACTGCTGCATCAGGCTCCTTTTATTTTTTATCCTTCTTTTTCTCTTCCATTTTTTTTTTTTTTTCTTTTTTAATTCATCGAGGAATGGCAGCCCACACAACCACTTAGAGGAAGTACTGCATAAATCCCAGAGCAGTAATTACCCATTTGGAAACATGACGCTTTATAGGAGCAGAGGCGCCGTGCCAGGATGCTCAGCACGCTGCTCCTGCTCCAGCTCCAATCCTCCCAGGGCTCGGAGGCAACGGTTCCGGCTGCAGTCACTGCCTCGTAAAACTGAGCCATTCCAGCCGGGGCAGAGCCTGCAGCCCTCCAACGGGAGCTCGGGGAGAGGGGAAGGGGAGGGGGGTCACGAACGGAGGGAGGGACCCAGGGAGCTGCAGCCACGCGGGAAACACACGGGGCCTGGATGGGGTGGGGCTGCCTCCAGTGCTGTGGGGTGCTGTGGGGTGCTGCAGAGACATCCTGAAGATGTGTCCCACAGGGAGTGATGGCCCAAAAGAGGGAGTGATGGCCCATAAGAGGAAGGAAGTGATGGATGGATGCATGGATGGAGTGGTGCCCCATAAGTTGGAATTGTGCCCCATAAGTTGGAGTGATGCCCCATAAGACAAATAATGCTCCTAAGATGGAGTGATGCCCCATAAGATGGATGGATGGAGTGATGCCCCATACGATGGAGCAGTGCCCTTTAAGACAGACAGAGTGATGCCCCATCAGATGGCATTCCGCCCCACACTGGAATTCTGCCCCACAAGACAGACAGAACGATACCCCATAAGCCAGAGTGGTGCCCCAAAGGCTGCAGCAATGCCCCACAGGATACCAGCACCCATTTCCCCCCAGCACCCAGCTCCCCACAGCAAGCACCTCCCCACAGCACCCCCGTCCCACACCCCACAGGGGTCAGGGAGCCCCTTCCTCCACCTGTGCTCCCACTGCCCGCCTTAAATGTCAGAGCCAATGAAGTGTTGAAGAGGCTTTATTGCTTTCTGTGGAGCCGATTAGGAATATCTTCTGCTGGGTAAAGAGCAATATTGCAATATGAAGGATGGGGGAGCGGGAGGCAGCCCTGTGTGAATTCCCCACAGGAACCTCTGTTCTTGCAGCCAGAACAGTTATCAAAAAGACAATTTAGGCAGGATTGCGCTCTAACTAGCTGGAGGACAGGGAGCCAGCCCTGTACAGGAATCTTTCAGCCTCTAGTAAATGAAACTGCAAAAAAAATCAGCTTTCCTTCCTCATCTGCAGAGGGGGAAGGTGCCAGAAGGAATTTTTTATAACCATTAGCTCAACTCAGCGCTCCCTTCCAACGACAGGACCTGCCGTGGGGCCGGGGATGAAGGAGGCTCAGCATCCTCTCCTCCCATCACCTGCAGCCCCTCCAGCCCCCAGAGCACCCAGCAGAGCATGGAAGGAACTCACAGCCCTCCACCTTTTATCTCCTGGCTCCTGCTGTCCCTGCCAGCCCAAAAAGCACAGCTGGGTGTAAAAGGGATCAGCCCAAAAAAGCCACTTGGGTCTAAAATCAGACCTTTGCCACTGTTAGAAAGAGGTTTGTGCCACCACAAGACAGCAGGTTCAGTGGCCAAAGGGGTTTCTTGTGCCAGGCGAGGCTGTTGGGGATTGGGGTGTCTCTGGGAAGAGATGTTTTGGAAGAGACCCCGGGAACTGTGGGATGAGAACCTACGTTTCTGAGGGAGAAAGGTTCCTGCTTTTGTGAGGACATCCCAACCTGGGCAGCACCAGCACTGTGAGACCCGTGGTCACCTCTCAGATCACTCACCAGGTGCCTTGGGTGCCATCCTGCTGGAAAGCCAAGGTGGGTTAAGGGCTCTGGCAGCCAGTGAGGACCTGAGGAGGCGTGTGCCAGGCCTTGCTGTTAATGGTAATTATTTATGGAGCACCCTGAATTCACCCCGTGTTCTGGAACAGCTGCACGACAGCCAAATCCATCCCTGGTGAGGCTGTGGGAAGCAGAAAGTCATTTCCATGGGCTTTGATGGGAGCTGGCCCGAGTCCTGTGGCTCTGATGACATCCCTGAGAATTGACAGCAAACGCTGCCAGCAGAAAAATGACAACTTCCCACCCTGAAATTACAGATAGACACGTGTGGGGGGAGAATTCCCTCTATTTATTCCTTGGTCAGGCAAAACTGAAAGCAAGCCTTCTCCAGCTGAAATGCCCACCCTTCCCATGGGATCAGTGGCACAGCTCCCGTGCTCTGTTATTTACCACCCAGGGAAACAGCCAGGCTCGGATTGGAAAACACTGCCCGGGAATGTGGGGGTCTGCTGGGTCAGCTGCATCCTGGGCATGTGTGTGCCACCCCCCTGGCACTCGCTGGAGCACTGGGGCTGAGCGTGGAGGGGATGGGGGTGATGTGGGGGCTGGTTGTCCCTCTGCCCGTCCCAGGGCCACAACCTCTGCAACCAGGAGAAGACTTTTAACAGCAATTATTCCACTGGAGCAATAATGAGAGTCAGGAGTGTGACTCCTGGTTCCTGTCAAGCAGCCAGGTGGTCCCTGCTCCCCTCTCCCCAGTGCCCGACTGGGGTGACTGGGCATCCCCCCAGACATCCCCCTTTCTAACAGGGAGGAGTCCCAGGGAATCATGAACTGGAGGCTGAGCATGTGGGGCCTTCTCAGCTTCTGCAGAGCTCTGCTTGTCCCTGTTCCAGCCCCTCTTTTGGTGCTGCTCTCCATAAAGCATCATTTGGGTTTCCTGGAGGTTTTTCTCCAGCCTGTGGAAGCTCCAGCAGACCAGGTTGGAAGCATCCCTTAAAAGCGAAGGAGACTGCACTGGTTTGTGCTTCCTTAGGGAAAGCTGGGAAAGGGTGTTTGTTTTCCCAGCCCTTGTCCCTGCTTGCTCTCCGCTCCCGCAGCTTTCCCAGGACGGCCGAGCCCGCGCTGACGCTGCTGGGAAGTTTCCAAGCCGGACCAGCAGCCTTGCTCACAGCTCCTCCAAAGGGAAAGCTCATTAAATTGATGATCCAGGGATCCTTTATCCAGAATCTCCCATTCTTATTAGAGGCATTAATTAAAACAATAGCAGATCAAAGCACTCCGAAGCATCTCATTTGGGATGATGCCTCCTCCCCTCCGCATCCCGGCTTTTGTTCTCATCCCTTTGAGGTCAGCGGCGCTGTTATTGCACCAGCAGCATCCCGGGGCAAGGCAGGAGGAGCAGGAGCAGGAGGAGCAGCCGAGCGTCTCCCTGAAGCTGCAGGAGCCGGACACAAGGGCAGGGGGGTGACGATTCCCATACGCGCCCTGGGAAAAGCACCTCCCTCCTCCATCTCTGCCGCTGTTCCAGCCCCTCGCCACGGCTCGGAGCTCCTCATCCTGCACGGCCAGTTGAGCAGCCGCCCTGATGGGCTCCGTGTTCTCCTCGAGCAGCAATTAGCAAGTGCTTGGTGTGATGGGCATCTCCTCTGAACTCCTCTTCAGGCTCTTCCAGCTGCTCCTTATTAGCGTTTGGGAGCGCGGGGGGAGCGGAGAGCGGCCTGACCCGGGGAGATCTGCAGGCTTTTATTAGCGCTGCAGATAATTACATTTAATAAGGACACCGGCTTTTCCCACACCAGATAGCTGAACCATCCATCTTCCCTTTAATAATAAAACCCTCTCCAACTCATTTACATTCATTGTTCCTTTTGCAACACAACATTACACCCGTTTTATCGCCCCCGGATCTGACACGGTCGGCTCACACAGCACCTCGTGGGAGAAGTGCCCGTGCCATGGGGAGGGGGTGTTCCCAGGGGAGCATGTCCTCAGCCCCATGCCCAGGGGCCTGGCAGCCCTTTGCCTGGGGAGCCACAGCCACCTGAGCACAAGCACCTTGGAAAATTTCACAATAACTCTGTGGCTTTGTGGACTCCGGAGCAATTACTCACCTGGCAGGGACCTGCACTGCAGGGATTGGGTCTCCTGAGATCAGAGAATGAATCATGGGATCATGGAATGGTCTGTGTTGGAAAGAACCTTAAAGCTCATCTCGTTCCAAGCCCCTGCCATGGGCAGGAGCACCTCCCACTAGCCCAGGCTGCTCCAAGCCCCATCCTACCTGGTCCAACCTTGGACAATTCCAGGGATCCAGGGGCAGCCACAGCTTCTCTGGGCAACATGGGCCAGGGCCTCAGCACCCTCACAGGGAAGAATTCCTTCCCAATATCCCCTCTAACCCTGTCCTCTGGCAGTGGGAAGCCATTCCCTGTGTCCTGTCCCTCCATCCCTTGTCCCCAGTCCCTCTCCAGCTCTCTTGGAGCCCCTTTATACCCTGGAAGGGGCTCTCAGCTCTCCCTGGATCCTTCTCCAGGTGAACCCCCCCAGCTCTCCCAGCCTGGCTCCAGAGCAGAGGGGCTCCACGTCCTTCTCATGTTGTTCCCCATATCTGGAGGCAGCTCTGCAGGGGGGTCTCACCTGAGGGGGCAGAGGGGCAGAATCCCCTCCCTGCCCTGTTGCCCACACTTCAGGATGGGTCATTACACAAGGACACAGGAATGCTCAGGAATGCTGAGCAGAACTGATATGATTTTTAAAAAGAGAAGTAAATGCAGTGTGTGTGTGTGTGTGTGTGTGTGTGTGTGTGTGTGTATGTTGGGAAGCACAGTGTCCCTCAGGAGATAGGAAAAATAATGTATAAATGAATAACAGCGCAGCAAACATTCATCTTCAAAGCTGAAATTGGAGAGTAAAGCTGAGGGTATTATAAATCCTATTTTGCTGCTGCTTCGCTGTTATTTGGTTTTGCTGGCTCAGACCAGGAGAGATATTTCAGCCCAGTTTTCCCTCCCCGATGCTCCTCTCTGCACCAGTGGCTCCTGCTGCCCAGGGTGGGAGGCTGTGGGATGTGGTGGGAGCAGAGGGCACGGCTCTTGTCGGCCTTAGAGTGTCTTCTCCTGGCCTGGAATGCTGGAGAACACCCATCTTCTGGGTACAGGGGGGCAGGTTTGGGGTTGGGGGCTTCTCCCACCCTTCCCACAGAAGGATGATGAGGGTCCAAGGAGCCCAGCCAGGTTGGACGGGGCTTGGAGCAACCTGGGCTGGTGGAAAGTGTCCCTGCCCGTGGCAGGGGGTGGAATGGGATGGGCTTTAAGGCCCCTTCCAACCCAAACCATTCTGGGATTCTGTGACTGTGATGACTTACATCATGCCAAGACCTCCCAGGGCTTGATGCAAAGCTTGGAGACTTTGGGCTCTGCCAACTTGGACGTTGGCATCCCTGAGCCACTCCAGCACAGGAGGATCTGGCGGGATGCTGAGCTGTATCAGAGAAGGGGAACAAAAAGGGCTTGAAAGCTGCACCTTCCCTCCCACCCTGTGATCCCATCTGGCCATCCCTGCATGCCCAGACCATCCTCTCTCTGTCCCTGGGCCAGCAGCCCTGGCCAAGCGGCCAGTGCCAAAGCCAGTGTGGGAATGATGTCATTCCCAACAGGATGGTAGCACTGGACAGGGACAAGGCGGGAACATCACCCTGTGAGAGGAGTTTGGGATGCTTGGGATGCCCTGGGATGCTGCTTGGGATGGTCTGTACTGGCCAGGCAGATCCCCCACCGAGCCCTGCCTGGCAGTGCCCCACCTCCTCCTCCAGCACATGCCAACGTTCCGGAATGCCCGGGCAGAGCCGGCAGTGCCGGGCACAGCACCAATCCCTGCGGAACAGCAGCCAGCACACCCTGCAGGGCCCCTCTGGGGAAGGGGCTGGCAGCCCCCTGCCATGTTTAGTCTGGGCTCAGGGCTCATTATCAGCTCAGCACCAGCCCTGGCGCTCGGCTCCCGCTCCCCGAGCACCTCCCCTAATCTCCCTGGATTTGGCATCCCTGGGCTGGAGCAAGAGGCCATCCATCAAGGAGCAGTGTTTGGAGTGAGAGGGGAACTGTGGGGCCCCGGATTTAATTAGGAGCCTGCAGCCAGGGCTGGCCATGGGCAGCTCCTGCTCTCCACGTGCAGGGCAGGGACAGTCCGGTGTTATCAGCTGTTGAAACCATTCCTTGTGCTGCAGGTTATTGCTGAAGGGAAGGACTCAACCTGAAACAGCTCAGCTTCATTTCCAACCAGGACACACAGCCCTCGCTCCCCCAGCCCACCCTGCATCTCTCAGGATCCCATTCCTGCAGGATCAGTCCCAGCTCTGGCTGCCCCAGGTGGGAGAGCCAAGGATGAGGCTTCAGACCTCAGACTCACATCCCCGTGTCCAAGGCATGCAAGGTCCCACCTCCTGCTCCTCCCTGTGCACATCAAACTGGTCTCCAGCCAGGCAGCCTGGCCTGGAGCCCCTTGGCCATGGCAGGTGCCAAGCCAAGCCTTTAGCACTCTAGTTTTTTCCCCCAAAACTCTTCTTCCCTAATTTAAGCCACCACCTTTTATCTTGGATTTTTTTTTTCAACAATGCCTGTATCCCAGGGGCAGAAAGGTCTCTTGACTGAGTCCTGCTCCAGGCATAGTGCAGGGTGTGCATCATCCCTGCAGGGTTTGCACCCACAGGGAAAAGCATGGAATATCGTTTGGGAAATTGTTTTTCATCCTCATTTGCAAACTGAAGCACTAAAATGAATTCAAATTGAAATTATGTTGAAATTAGGGATGAAAAATAATTTTCTTTGCTTTCTTGGTTGCTTCAGGCAGCACATCCCTGTGCTCTGCTGGTCCCCTGACAGCCTGGATGCTCCTGCGGCTGGGCAAAACCAGCTTTTCCACACCAGAGTCTGTGCTGGGGTGAGGATTTTTCTCAAAATCACAGCCATGGCTGGTCACAGAGCCACAGCTCGGGATGGGGGCACCCCAAGCCTGGCTGAGGGTGCAGGAGCTCAGATGGGTGTAGGAGCCAAGTGTGGGTGCAAATGGGTGCAGGATCCAAGAGCTGGATACAGGTGGGTGCAGGGTCCAAGAGCTGGATACAGATGAGTGCAGGATCCAAGCTCTGGGTGCAGATGGATGCACTTATCCCCTTGTGAATCCCTCCATATCCCATCCCATCCTGCTCCACCCACATCTGGCGATGCCTGGGATCCCGGGATCTTTCCATGCAGCACAGACCATGCCGTGGGAGGTGTAGGTGCTCCCAGTCTGGAAGCTGGAGCGGGCAGGCCCAGCCTCCCTTGCCATGTTTGCAGTCAGGTTTTACAGATGGGTGTCCACAGCTCTTTTTTCCCTTCCTCCTCTGATGGCTTCCAAATCAAGTGATCCACACCACGTGTTCCCAATGCTCCTATCAAGCACCATCCTTTAGTGGAAGTGCAGAGGAGAGGAGTCACCCCTCACAGGGTGGGAAAAAAGCCAGGAATCATCATGTGGGAACAACTCTGTGAAAACCCCACAGAAACCCATGTCCTGGAACTTATTTATTTCTTTTTATCTCCCGCAAGAAAGGATCAGATGGAACTTGGCAGGAGTCACCTTTGCCACGTGCTATCTCTCCCATATCTGGATCTGATAATCCCCACCGAGCTTCACACCCGGCAGGACCCGCCTGTGGAACAGCCCCTCCATCCCCCTGGGATTTCTCCTCTCTCACGTCACCCCCTCCATAAATATTTGTGTAACAGCCTCTCTCCCCCAGCCCCGCTGACGTTCCCGTTTCCCCAGTGTCGCAGGCGACTTTTTTCAAACTTTTTAATTCCGTTCATTAATCATTTGGAGAAATGTGCAATTACTCGAGTCCAATTACAGAAAATGTGCAACTACTTGAGTCCCATTATAAGCCCGTACCAAATGCCAAGAACTTGATTAGAGTAAAACCACCGCCAGTCCCACAGACTTTCAAAGAAAACACTGCGTGTTATCCTGGCGGGGGAGGAGAAATCCCAATTTATTTACGCACAAATGTGTCTAAACCCTCGCTGACAATATGGGAAATCTTTCCTATCGGCTGGAACGTGAGTTCAGCGCTCCCCAAAGGAAGAGATGTCTCTCCCTTAATTAAAACAACGCCTGAACTCGCCGTAACCCCCTGATTTCATCGCGGGGATCTGCTCTGGTTGTTCCAGAGGGTTTATAATTACCCCACAAGCCGACGTCTGGCCCGGCGCTGGGCTGCTCCCTCTTCCAGCGCTGTCCCGGGAGCGAGGGCTGGGGGCTCTGCACTTCCCAGCCCCGGAGATGCGAGCAGGAGCAAGGGAGGCCGTGCAGCTCCCCGGCGGCTCCTGCGGGACGTGGCCTCTCTAATCTTTGCAACCGATTGGCTTCGTTCCGTAATCCGTAATTACACGAACTGTCTCCCATGCAAATCATAAACGTCTCCATCAATCAGCGGGAGCAGCCGGCGGTGGCACGCGGAGCTCGCCGGGGGATTGCTGCCACATGTGGCTGCTAAACTCCCCTTATTTAGGTCAGCATCTCCCGTGTGCTGTCTGGGGGAGCGATAGGTATTACCGCTTATTAGGGATTAAGCCGGGATTTAGCGGCCTTTCTTAGCGTGGGGCTGTGGGGACGGGGATGTTCGTCCGAGCCCGACTCCCAAAGTCTGAGATTTTAAGGAGAATCTCGAGCTAAGGGGCTTAGGGAGGGGAATTCATTTACTGGGGCTCCGAAGCTCGTCCAGAATAAAAAAAAAAATCTCTTATAAAAGTATAATTTTCTTCTTGTTATTCGTGATTACAAAATAATAAGATTGTTTAAAAATCCAATAGACTGGATGTCAATATTGGCAGGAGATGTAATTGCAAAGCACGTGCCAGCCTTCCGTGGCTTTTCTTAATTTTAATTAGGATAAAATTTACTAATCTTGCAGGGTTTGCAGAAGTAGGTTTTGCCAAGAGGCCATCAATTGATCTGGATGATATTGGCTTCCTTTTAAGAGCCCCTTGCTAGCTGCTATGTAAAGCCTGGGCTTTTAGCTCTGTTCTCAGATCATCTCTGCAGTGTTTTTGGCATGTCAAAAGGCCAGATGTTTTTTATTTGAGAGCAAATTGACACGTTAAATTACATTGTGCAAACAGTAAAGCCAGCCATGAGTAAACAGGCGACGAGGATTCATTGAATTTTATGGGTCGCAATAATGTTTATGTAATTTAACAAATTTATGCTTCGTGTCAGCTTCACCACAAGAGTTATTCATTCCAAAAGGGAAAACAACTCGCACTGCAGCCCCCATCCTGTCGTGCCTGGGAGCCAATCAAAAGCAAACCCAGCTTTACCACGGCAATGGCACGGGCCACGCGTGATAGCACAGCCAGGGGCAGCAAATACTGCGGGTCTTGCTCCATTTGGGTCATTTGGGGGGGTTTTTTAGCTCAGGTTTGATCACTTTTCCCTCGTCCAGCCAGAATGCAAACAATGGGGCAGAGCTGTGCCGTTCCAAGAGCTGCTCCGGCGCTCGCGGTGCCGATCCGGGCTCCGCGCGGTGCTCGCAGAAGGTCACGCTGATTTTCACCATAATGCGTTTTCCAGGTCCCTGGGAAGCCAGGGCAGATTTAGCAGGAATCCTCTCCGAGTCAGGCTGTCCTCACTCCCCACTGCAGCAGTTGCACCTAGCCGGAATTCCGCTGGCAGTGAACCGTGGCTTAATATTCCAAACTCTCCTGGCTGTTTAAAGGCAAACTCCCCCCCTGGCCGTGGGAGGGCTGGCTCTGCTGGCAGGATTTATCACATCAGTCTCATTAATGCACATGAACACCTTGTGTGCTCTGGGACATTGAGGCAGGACAGCCTTGGGAAAGGTCACAGCCCCTGGGACAGGGGGCCCATGTGCCCGACCCCGGCCTGGCACGGGTAAACGTGGGGAAGGGCCGGGTTTAGGGCACTGAGCCGTGCTATGCTAATCAGAGCTCTAAACTGGCATCAATAACAAATGGCTTCCCACCAAAACACAGCAATTATCAATCCCAGCCCTGCTGGAAGGTCTGGATGCAGCCAGGGTCTCACTCTGATGGGAGAGCACGAGGCAGTAGGGACTGGCAGCTCCGAGAGAAACCCCAGAGAGCAAAGGAGAGGCAGCTTTGGCCTTTTACACAGGCCTGGAGTGACAGGAAAAGGGGCAATAGCTTTACATTGACAGAGGGCAGGGGTAGATGGGATATTGGGAAGAAATTCCTCCCTGGGAGGGTGGGGAGGCCTTGGCACAAGTGGCCCAGAGAAGCTGTGGCTGCCCCTGGATCCTTGGAAGTGTCCAAGGCCAGGTTGGACGGGGCTTGGAGTAACCTGGGCTGGTGGAAGGTGTCCCTGCCCATGGCAGGGGGTGGCACTGGATGAGCTTGAAGGTCCCTTCCAACCCAAACCATTCCAGGGTTCCATGACCTCCATCTGCTCCTCCATGCTTTGCTTTCCTCCATAGCAAGGTGGTGCCTTCAGGCTGCCCAGAAACCCTGAGAGGGGATAGCAGGGAAGCTCAGGTTTTGTCAGGAAAAGGAAAAGGTGTTCTTATGGCGAATTCTGATTTGTCCCCTCTCCATGCCCCACCAGCCCTGCCCTTGCTGACAGGGAACTGGGCTGCCACTAATTTCCATGTCTAAATGGCATTTAATGCAGTCTTGAAGGAGATCTGTACACAGGACGCGAAGAGGGAACCCAGGGTTATTGCTGTCAATATAATTAATTTCAAGCTAATTTGAGCATCTGATTAAGTTTAGCATTACCATAAAAACTTAACTGCTATTTAAAACCGGAGAGGGGTTTATTAAATAAGTGCTGGAATGCAACAGAAAGCAAAATGAAGGTAATAAAGTCACTTGAAGTAATAAAATTAAGTGAATGCTGGAGATAATCCTTTGATGGATCTTTCCTTTACCCTTGCCCAGGTTGGAGATCTTCCTTCCTCAGCTGTATTTCCTATACAGACCTCTGAAACTCTTTTTGGGTCTGTCTGAATCTTCATGGAAACAAAACATGTATTAAAAAATGGTCAATACAATAATTTTGCTTTGGAAAAGGGGGAGAAAATGTCAAGGAGGAGAGTGGGCTCTGAGTGAGCACATCACCTTGCTGGAGCTCTCACAAGGTCACGGGCGGTTCCGCTGGCTGGGAATGCTGCTGGGGGGAAAGGACAAGCAGGACCCCCCCCGTGGGGTGATGCTTTGGGGGCCTCCCTTCATCGCTCTCCTGCCTCTAATAAACATTAGTCCACTCAGACAACTGGTGGTGAAAACCCCACGGGGTTTCTCCCACTGTGCCAGAGCCAGGCAAGACAACTTACCCTTCTCCTCTGGGTTCACGTGTCAGCCGCAGAAAACACTTATTTACTCTGAAGGCCACAGAAGCCTTAAAATACAAAGCCTGAGATAACACTGATAGGATCACACAGACATCCAAATTCATTTATACTTGTGTCCTAAGCAGAAGTGACTCATTGATAGCACGGGAACACGGTCCCTGCGGTGCTCGTGGGCCTCCTGAGGGATCCCGTGCCGACGGGTCACAGCAGAGGATGAGCTGGTGCTGTCCCCTCTCTGGCCCCTGCTCCCAGAGCCCCAGGCCCTGTCTCGGGCCAGCAACAGTGAAGGGAAATGATGGAGGCACGTGCCAAGGTCCTGCCCTGCCTGTGCCGGGCTCAGGAGGAATCAAGGATGGAGGTCAGGGTGGTCGTGGTCCTCACCCCGAGCCCTCCGGCCTGTGCTCACTGCTTGGATGGTTCAGTCACCGCGTGGGCTCTGCTGTGCTGGGGCAAAACCAGCCCAGGTGGGAACAAGGGGCCTTAAAGCTCATTCAGTCCCACCCCCTGCCATGGGCAGGGACACCTTCCACCAGCCCAGGTTGCTCCAAGCCCCATCCAACCTGGCCTCGGACACTTCCAGGGATCCAGGGGCAGCCACAGCTTCTCTGGGCAACCCCACCCTCCCAGGGAAGGATTCCTTCCCAGTATCCCCTCTAACCCTGCCCTCTGGCAGTGGGAAGCCATTCCTTCTCGTAGCAGACTTCATGCAAAGCCCACAAAGTCCATTAAGGCTTTTCCTGTTGCTCCCCATGGCCTCGCTCCCCCTCAGGACACTGCCCAAGCTGGTGACCAGACCTGGAGGAGGCACACACCGACACTCATCACAATTTTAGGTGGTTTCAGCAAATATTGCTTCCATCCTGAGTCCAGACTTCCCCTCCTAAGTTTTCCATCCGGCACCAGGGTTTGCAGGTAACTTCTATTGCAAGGCTGAGCACAATTTAGATTATAAAATATAACCGCAGGCTGTTTCCTTAATTGATTTCTTTTGTTTCATTCTATTCCTCAAAGATTTGTCAACATTAATTTTTATATGTTTAACACTTTGCAAATACTGGCCAACTTTTTAAAATTAATGAGTTGAGATGGAGATTGAATACCTTCCCTCCCCTACAACTGCAGCAGGCAACGAACATGGGATGAGAGTGAGACGTGTTATCAGCATTTAATTTGTGAAATTGGAGTTATTAAAAAGTGAATCTGCCAGCAGCCACTGCCAGAGCATTATTCTTGCTATTATTCCTGCATTCCACAAACCAAAAAGCACCACATTTCCCACATTAATGTGATTTCAGCTGAAGTCAGATGATTCGTGGGTTTTCGCAGGGTTCAAGTCAACAAATCGGCAACAAATCACATTGAGAGTGAATTCCTGGGAAGAAGTGGTGTTTTAAATACAGTGAGCTCCTGAGGGCTGTGCCCTCTAACGACACACAGCGTGTCAGCCCGTGATAAAGCATCAGCCACTAAAACTAACAGCCCCGGTGCCAAATCCTCCCAGGAGCCTGCTCCCAAAGAATTCGGCCGCTGGATGCTGGGAGCCGATCGTGTGTTTATAAAGCTCGCTCTGAAAACACATTTTTGAGATAGCTTATATTAAAGTGCAATTACAGGTTAAGTAACAAATTGGCTCGCTGCCTAATAGAGAGAAACACAGTGTGACAATCAGATAAGGCGGGAATTAAACAAGATGGCAACAGCTACCGGGGAAGGAGCTGCGGGCGGGAGCCCGAGGAGGCGGCGAGCGATGCCGTCACCCCCGGGTGGATGGGGCTGGGGGGGCTCTGCCGTCACCCGGCCCCTCAGACTGCGGACAATGAGGACCTTTGAAACCCTACACCGAGAAATACGGGGTAATAGCCGGCAAACAGGCTCGTCTCCACCCGCCGAGCCCCAGCTCTTGAGCGCGCAGAGATGCCGGCTGTCACCAAGGAAACCGGAGATTGCTGCAGCGATCTCCAGCCCAGCTGCCTCTTCCCTCCAGGGACGGGTGTTTTAGCAGTCGAGTGGCTCTCCACCGGCCTCCGCTGCTGCTCCTTGAGACAGGGACACCACTCCATCCCCGGCGCCCACGGGAGGACACTCGCGAGAGGCTCCGTGGCAGCGTTTCCCACCTCCTCGCTCCGAGCCCGCTGCTGCGGAGCCCCGGCACTTCACCTCTGGCTTTGCACACACAGCCGTGGGTTTGGAGGAGCTCTCACCACTGAAGGAGCTCCAAGGGCCATTGTGGGGACTTCTGTGCGGGGAATTCTGCCCAGCGACGCTGGAGAGGGGCAGGGGGACGCGTCGGTGCCGCGGTGCAGGCGGGGGGTTGTCCACACCTTGAGCTCCGTGTCTGCTCCGGTCCCTCCCACCTCACAGGGAATTGGAAAAGGTGCAGGGAGAGGTGACAGCCGGGCGTGGCAGCTTCCCCGGCTGGCACTGCGTGCAGGAAGCAATGGCAAACCCAAGGGGATGGTTGGAAGAGTCAACAGAATGGAGCAGGACTTCCCAGCCTGGAGAGGAGATGAGAGGGAAGTTGTTAAGAGGTCTCCAAAGGTCTGGATGAGTGGAGATGGCAGAGGCAATTAACCATGAAGGCAAACAGGGACATCTCTCCACACCATCCTGAAAGATTTAACTCAAGTTCTTCTCCCTAAAGGTGGAAACTCCCCGTGGCTGGTGCAGCACAGCCACTGTTCTCCTCCACAGAGCCTGGACTCCATAGAACCACACCATGGTTTGGGGTGGAAGGGATCTCAAAAGTTATCTAGTTGGATCATTTTCATGGTCTCCTCTGGGCTCTCCCCAGCAGATTCATGTCCTTCTGATGCTGGACCCCAGAGCTGGAGGCAGCTCTGCAGGGGAGGTCTCACCTGAGCAGGGCACAGGGGCACAATCTCCCCCTCCCCTGATGGCCACTTCCTGGAGAAAGACCAGCAAGGTCACCCACACACCAACTCTTACAGGTCCTGCAGTGGCTTCAGCATCAGGAGGGTGAACAGGGCCCCCTCGTCCAGCTCCTGCATTTCATGGGACAAGGACCTTCACCCAGGACCTCCCTGGTGGCACAAGAAACCTCCTGTTCCTCCTCTGCAAAAGGTGGTTTGAAAAACTGCCTTGGGGAAAGTCTTGCAGAGGCTCCACAGCCTTGGCCCAGGAGGTTTTCATTGGATCACAGGAGTATTTAGGAGTGTTTAGGTTGGAAAAGCCCTCTGAGACAGTCCAGCTGTTCCACCACTGCTGCCAAGGCCACCACGGAACCATGTCCCCAAATGCTGGTGTCCAAGTCCCATCCCCATCAAACTGCCCGTGGAACTCCTCCCCGGGGTGAGCAGGGGCTGGGTGAGGAGCAGTGAGGGCTCTGCTCCCTCCTTCCACCTCCAGCCAACCCCCCCAACCCACCCCACCCCTGCACTGATCCCTCCCTGCCTTGGAACCGGGAAGCAGCGAAGGCAGAACACTCGAGCACAGCGAGTTCTCCACGATATAATTCTCTTTAATCTTTTAAGCATTTGACAGTATTTGCTTGAAAGAAGGAGCAACAAGTACATAATTATTGCACTAATTAAGCTGCCAAAACACAAGCATGCTGCAAGAGCACCTTTGAAACAGTGAGCTCTCGATTCATTAGCATCTGCTGTAAGCTTATTAATCACCTAACAGGCAATTAGCAAGCTGTTACTGTTTGAGACTAGTATGTAAATAAATTCTTGGGTTAATTTCTTCCTCTGATAATAAAGAAAACATTATGAAAATTAGCTAAGCGACAATGTAAATGATCTTGACTGTTAATTATGTGCTGGTGTTACATATGCGGCCGCCGTGCAGCAGATAAAGGATGCACCTCTCATTTGGCGGAGTTTTAAAAATAAAATTGTTGACAGAGGTAATGGGGAGGTTTTCTGCAGCAGAGCCACAGCTGTTTGCCTTCAGCTCCCCGAGCCCAGCACCGGGGACTGGCACTGCAGGGTTCCCAGTGGGGTTTCCGTGCAGCCAGCGCGGGGCTGTGCCCGCCCAGGGGGCTGTGCCCACCCAGGGGGCTGTGCCCTCCTGGCACCACTCTCAGCCTGCCCTGGGGCCGGGTCTGTGCTCCATCCAGCACTCCACGAGGATGAACTAATAAAAATTCCTGTGGAAACCCAAGGAGTGCCCTGCCTGCCCGTCACTGACCATGGAAATGAGGACAGAGATGCGTATTCGCCCGCTTTCCTTGCAGGAGGACGTTGTTTGATGGCCCAAACAAGATGATTTGACTGCAAAGCCACTGACCATCTCCACCATCCCAGGCTGGTGGTATTGGCTTGTTATTTGTTATTTACTCAGGGAGCAAATTTTAAGTATTCCCCTCCCTGTGGCAGCACCCTTCACCATCAGTCACCCACCAAAAAATAATCCTGTCTCAAAATGGGGCAGTTCCTGATGGGCTGATGGACCACTGGAGCTGTGAGCAGAGGCCCTGAGTAGCCTCTCCAGAGGATCCTGCATTGGGCAGAGCCCATGGGGACACAGGCACCAAAAAATGCCCTGTGTCAATGCCCCAGAGCCGTCCCCTCTCCCTGTGCCACCACACAGACTGAACCCCCAACCCTGCTGTGCCCTGGGGCTGGGAAGGGCATTTCCCCGACTGTCACCTTCCATGGACAAACCTCTGCTCTGCTGTGAGCTCGGCTTTACAGCTTTCTCTCCCCCCAAAATCCCTCCCAGCTCCTTTAAACATGCTCCAGCGAAGCAGAAAACTAATTACAGTGAACTGCGCGCCTGCTCGAGTGAGGAATTACCAGCAGCAGAGGTTACTTAATAATCTTATTAATTTAAACTATTTTATCACCATCTTCTGCCCCATAATTATGCGTGCAAAACGCACACAGAATATTTCACAATTAAAAGCTTGAAACAAAAGATGAAGATTAAGGGTGAGATGAGGCACTTTCATGCAGCTCCAGTGGCTGTGGGCAGGGGAGGGACATGGCCACGGGCATCCCTGGATTCCTGCCCAATCCCTGCCTGCTCCCTGCCCAATCCTGGGTGCTGGGAGCAACACACTGACACCAAAACACTCTCCCACCTCTGCAGGTGGGCCTCATCACCCTCACAGCCAAGAATTCCTTCCCAATGTGCATCGAACCCTGTCACTCCAGGCCCTTGCCCAAAGTCCCTCTCCAGCTCTCTCACAGGAGTTCTCCAAAAGGAAAAGTTTTGCCTTTGGAGAAAAAAAAAACCCCAAACTCTGTAATTTTAATTTTAAAAATACAAAATCATCAGCACTTTCTCAGGGCCCAGTTTCGGGGGCTGAGTTTTGCTTTGGGTTATAACGGCCACGACTCTTCTCTGGTGTCAACCGGAATCAAACCTGCAGCAGCCACGGCTGTAAAAACCAATTCCAGGTTTCTTTTTTTTATTTAAATGTGTAATTTCAGTTAAGGGGAACTCAAAGCAAACAGCGTTTGCTGCTCCCGCTGTATCTCTGTGATACAGGTGATGTGGGGATGCTGCACATCCCACTCCCAGTGCTCTTATCTGTGTTTGAACAGCAGGAAAAATCAAGCAAAACCAACAAGCCACCGGCGAGGAGCTGCCTGGGATCCAATCAATTCAAGGAAAGCTGGGATTTATGGAGGGAAACGACACTTTTTTTGGTTTCAGTCGAGGCTGGAGTCACATCTGTCCCTGGGCCCTTCCACAAACATCTGGTGCTGAAGGCAGCAGCGGGATCCATCCAGCCAAATTGCTGGTGGGAGAGCGAGCCCGTGATGTGCTCCAGGCTGGAAAACCACTAATGGTTTGCACTTGTGGTGGGCCGGGAGCGGCAGCTGCCAGCGGGTCCGGAGGGAGGGATGGCGGCCAGAGGCAGCCTGAGCCGGCTGATCCGTGGCTGGGATGTTGGGAAGAGACCCAGCACCCCCCCCAGGGCCCCCCCGAGCCCCTCCCGGAACGGCCGCGTCCCCTCTGCCACAGCTGAGCCTTCCATCTGCAAGGGATTGGTTCCCGACATGAAAAATGTACTTTTTAATGGGCCAAACTGCTGCAGCCTCTGAGCTGGATCCAGAATAACCTCTTAGCACACAGCTCCAAAGGGATCTCCAGCCATCACCCATAAAACTGAAACACACTTTGTGCTAAAAAGCTATTTACAAGCCGTTCCCTCCTTGTCTTCTCGGGTCCGTGCAGTTGTTGTAAAGCTCCAGCGCTTGCTCCTGGAAATGGAAACTGATATTTTGGAACCACGCTGCTCATGGCTTTTGTTTTCAAGTTAAAACAAGCTCAGAAATCAATACATTTTGATTTTTTTCTTTTTTTCTCGTCCAGGATCCAACAGCAGAAGCAACACCGTCAGCCTGGCCAAGGGGAGGCTCAGGGCCAGGGGGAACAGACGCAGGAAAATGATCTGGGACGTTTGCAGATGCCAGGGAAGGTGGATCCTGCCCAAGGTGGGGGCAAGACCCACGGCCAGGACAGAGTGGGTGCCTCTGGCTGGGTGAGGGGTGAACCTCTGCAGAGACCCACGTTCCCCCCGTGCCAGCAGGACACAGGTCTGGTGCTGAGTGGATTTTTGGTAGAGTTGCAACTGTGGTTTGGGTTGGAAGGACCTTAAAGCCCACCTGGTTCCACCCCCTGCCACGGGCAGGGACACCTCCCACTAGACCAGGTTCTTTCCATTTTTTTTTCTCCTGCAGTTGGAAATCTCCCTGAGAAAAGTAGCTTTGATACACTCCGAAGTCTCCAATCGACCTGTTGTGAGCGGTGCGGGAAGGTGTCAGAATCACCCAGCTCACCCCACACTCCACAGCCCATCTGGACGGCCCCGTCGGCAGCAGCCTCATTGACAGCCCTGTGGAGGCTTCACCCGCCGGGATATTGATCCCTGAAATGTTTCACTGATGAGTCACGGGAGGGCAGCCAAGCCAAACTGTTTGCCCAGTTTGAGGAAAGGATTACTTTGGAACAAACCAACAGGTGAGGAAAATTCCTCTGCTGGCAGCAACGAAACTTCCACCCCCTGAGCTGAGCGTTTGGAGTGTGTGTGTCCCTGACATCACCCCCGGTGGTGACACGGCCCCACAGAGGGACCTCGATGTGCCGGCGGGGCGAGGGGAGCCGGGCGGGGAGAGCGCCCGCATCGATCGGGGAAGGCAGCGCTGCTGTTAACGCTGACCTTGGCCCGAGCCTCTTCCACAGATACAAAGGTCACAGCAAAGCAAACAGCTCCCCGAGGACTGGAGATACTCCCAGAGCAGCCAGAACGGGATGCAAATATCCCGACTGGACAAATAAACACCTGGTGACTCAGCTCCCTCCAGGACAGCAGAGAATCCTGGAATCAACACCAGCAGGGCAGGGAGGGGATTCTGCCCCTCTCAGGTGAGACCCCCCTGCAGAGCTGCCTCCAGCTCTGGGGAACAGCAGCACAAGGACGTGGAACTGCTGGAGGGAGTCCAGGGGAGGCCACGGAGATTTCTGAGGGCTGGAGCCCCTCTGCTCTGGAGCCAGGTTGGGAGAGCTGGGAGGGTTCACCTGGAGAAGAGAAGGCTCCAGGGAGAGCTGAGAGCCCCTTGCAGGGCCTAAAGGGGCTCCAGGAGAGCTGGAGAGGGACTGGGGACAAGGGATGGAGGGACAGGACAAGGAGAATGGCTTCCCACTGCCAGAGGGCAGGGTTAGATGGGATATTGGGAAGAAATCCTTCCCTGTGAGGGTGGGGAGGCCCTGGCACAGGTTACCCAGAGAAGCTGTGGCTGCCCCTGGATCCCTGGAAGTGTCCAAGGCCGGGTTGGACAGGGCTTGGAGCAGCCTGGGCTGGTGGAAGGTGTCCCTGCCCATGGCAGGGGATTTGTAAATAGATGGTCTTTAAGGCCCCTTCCCACACAAACCATCCTAGGTTTCTATGATTTAGGCTGGAAAAGACCTTCAGGATCCTGGAGTCTGACCTCTCCAGCTGTTCCTCTGCCCTGCATTCTCACCCAGCCCCCGGAGGAGGAGGAGGGATGGCCGGAGTTATTCCCCGGATCAGGGGATGCAGGAGAACGGCTGGAGTGGGGGATGCTGCCGGGGGACCGCCCTGTGGGGCCGAGTGGCTCGGAGGGGTCCTGGCTCTGTCACCCCGGTCCCTCCGCTGTCCCTCCGCCGAGGGACTCTCCTACCACCGTGTGGCTGTGCCCGGCCGTGCACCCTCCTGCCCCCTGCACCCCCCGCCCCCTGCACCGGGGGGTCGGAGCCCTGGGGGACACGGGGCTGTTCTCCCCCAGAAATCCTCGTCCATCCCACGGCACAACGCCCCAGCCCGGCTCCCACGGGGCTGAGGTGGGTGGGAGGTGTTCCCACGGGACACCCCGCAGGTTCCAGCCACATCCTGGACCAGCAGCTCCTTCTCTCAGTGTCTCCACACTGCCTGTTCCAAACCCGCCTGCTCCATGGGACAGGACCACTTGTGGTGTCGGAAAAACCCCTGAGACCATCGAGTCCAACCGCCCCTCAGCACTGCCAAGGCCACCACTAACTCACACCCCCAAGTGCCACATCCACACGGCTTTTAAATCCCTGCAGGGATGGGGACTCCACTCCTGCCCTGGGCAATCTGTGCCAGGGCTGCACAGCCCTTTTTGTGATGAATTTTCCCTAACACCCAACCTAAACCTCCCCTGGCACAACTCGAGGCCGTTTCCTCCTGTCCTGCCAATGGATGGATGGAGACACCTCAGCATTTCCCCCCCAGTCCCCACGAAAGAACTGCCCAACACTTTACGGTGTGTCTGATGTGGCTCAGCAGAGCCCAGAACAGGCCTTTGGGTATTTTTTTTTTCCTGCAGGACTGGCTGGCTTTCTTCCAGCCCTGGGAAAACATCCGCAGTTCCAGGGCAGCTGGATGTTCTGTGCTGTTGCACACACACGGGCTCACCTTGGCGGCTTCAGAAACCCATCAGGCTCCGGAGAGATAACGAGGACCAGGCTCTGCCATCTCTCCCAAGATCTGGTGATATTCCAAGCTGCTCTAAGCTCCGGTTTTGATTTTTCAGGCAGGCAGCTGACAACTTCAAAGGCACCAGCCCTCATCTGTTAGAAAAGCTCCCCGACTGCCCGGTAGCATCTGCCTCCTGAGGGGTGGCACCCACTGCCCCGGCCCAGCAGAGCTCAGGATCATCTGGGCAGAGACAAGGGAGAGACGTGGGGTTTTCCAGAGGTTGCATTTGGGATGAGAGGGCAAGTCAGAGCTTTAACCACCTTCCCAGGGCTGTTAAACTTCCAGGTGGCTTAAAAGAAGTGGAGGGGGGGTTTGCTTTGATTTCCCCATCCCTGTGGATTTGTGCGTAGCAGATACAGGCTCAAATGATTCAGGGATGAAACTCCCTCTGACTGCTGCAGAAATTAACATTCTGCCCAAAAACTGCCAGAGGGCAGGGTTAGATGGGTACTGGGAGGGAATTGTTCCCTGTGAGGGTGGGGAGGCCCTGGCACAGGTTGCCCAGAGAAGCTGTGGCTGCCCCTGGATCCCTGGAAGTGTCCAAGGCCAGGTTGGATGGGCCTTGGAGCCACCTGGGCTGGTGGAAGGTGTCCCTGCCCATGGCAGGGGGTGGAACAAAATGGTCCTTAGGGTCCCTTCCCACCCAACCCATGCTGTGGTTCTGTGATTCTATGGCAACCAGAGGTATTCCCAAGCCTTCCCCGGGGTGGGAAGCAGAGCACAAGGTCCTGCATCTTTGGGGCTCCCCGGGCAGACCCAGCAGCGGGTCCCTCCGTGCCATTCCCAACCCCTGTGCATTCCTTAGCACAACACAGGGAAGGAAGAGTTGCTCCATCCCAGTGGCTCCTTGGGGATGTCACCTCAGCCGGCCCAGCAGAGCGGGGTTGGCTGATTGGAGCTCGGCAGGGAGGGAGTGCAGGGCAGGGAGGGAGTGCAGGGCAGGGAGGG
>NW_020884997.1:292763-329650 GCF_003945725.1 Corapipo altera
GGCAGGGAGGGAGTGCAGGGCAGGGAGGGAGTGCAGGGCAGGGAGGGAGTGCAGGAGCACAGATGATGCTTCGTAACCGGAGAGGGACCGAACGTTTTTCAGCAAATTACCTCTGTTATGAGCCTGGCCATAAAAATCACCTCGCAAGTGCATTTCTCTGCTCTCCTCTCCATGCCCAATCAATTAGCACTTGAGTAATAGCAGGCCCATTAGGGCAAACTGATGCCGGGGGAGTTATGTCACCTGCTGGAGGAATGATTGCTTAATCCTCCTGCTCGGCTCAGAGGGCTCTTCCCCATGCTCAGCCCCCAAAATCAATAGCAACAGGCAAATTGATGTTTCCAGCAAGAATCCAGCTGGGTGCTGAGGCAGCTCCGTGTCAGCGCTCGTGCTCTCACACACGCGCTGGGCTCTAAATAATCCGGAGGAGAACGATGGAGGACATTCCTGACCAGGAGAAGGGGTTGGTTCGGCTCCTTACAAGTGCCACGCTGTGATCCCCCATTCCTGGAATGTTCCAGGCCGGGTTGGACGGGCCTTGGAGCAACCTGGTCCAGTGGAAGGTGTCCCTGCCCATGGCAGGGGGTGGAATGAGATGGTCTTTAAGGTCTCTTTGAACCCAAACCATTCTGTAATTCTATAAATAACAACTACTAAAGCTGAACTCAAGCACCCTGACACCATTATTCTTGGTGCTTTATAGCCAAGCTCTGGCCAACACCCCACTATCAGTCCCAATTACCTCTTCCCATTTCCAGTATGGATTTTCACCCTGTCATTGGACACACAAAAAGGGATGAAGGCTCAGAGGAAAGGCTGGGAGCTGGCAGAGGGTGGATCTAATGCCCACCAGCCACATGCACAGGACACCCACCACCCACCATCCCAGGGCAGCAGGAGACATCAGCTGCACCAGAGAGACCTTCCAGGAGTCAACTACTGCACCTTTCACTGCATGTGAAGAAATACCTAAAAATAGGAGAGAAAAAAACCTCCTGTGCCTTGCCCTGGGGAGGGAGCTCCATGTTTTAAGAGCAGGACAAAGCACTCCTGATATTGGGTCTGCCAGAGGATTTCAATGGGATTGGCCTGGGCTAACAAACTGTGATCAAAGCTAATCTCTGATTAGCCATACTGAGGAGATTTAATTTAGTTTAAAGCCTTACCTGAAATGCAGAACTGGGTATTATTGCATATCTGACCGGGACTGCTGTTGTAAAGCTGAAGTATTTATAGGAGAATTAAAACCTCCCTGGAAGCAATCACCCAAGGAAGCAGCCAAACTGATTGTGGTGTTACCGGCTCCAAACCTTCAAAAATCACGAGTCACGCACGAAAATGTCACAAGGTTTTAAAATGTCATATATTTGGTTTTATTTTTATTTAGTTTGAGAGAGTAGAGTTCACATTTTTAAGCTGGGGGGGTGTTGAAATCTGACTGTCTCCTAAGGAAGTGTTGATTTTCCTCCAACACCACTCCAGGAGCTGAAAGTTCAACAAAATCCGCTGAAGATTTGGCTGCTCCCGTGTGAGGGGCCGGGCTGTGGGGGCTGGAGGCAACCCCTGAACCCACAGGAAAGCCCAGTGGAGGCTGATGCCCTGCCACACTGCAGAGCCTTGTGTGTGGCTCCCAGCTGGATGCCCACATTGCTTTTCCAGGTGCTTCCAGGGGTGTTTACAGAGAACCACAGCTTGGGAAGTCTGTCCCAGCTCCAGGGGCTGGTGCAGGCTCAGGGCAGCCCCACAGTCTGCAGCAGGCACAGATCCTGCCCCTGCCTGCCAGCAGCATCTCATCCCAGGAAGCCCTTCCGTGGGCTGTGGTCCAGCCCTGAACTCCCCTCTCCCTCCTGTCCTTCCCTCCCCAGGACAGAGATGCTGGAGGGATGCACGTGGGAGTGTGGAGTGTGTCAAGTGGATTCAGATCTGTCCCCCTTCCGGGGTGCAGGCTGGGATGTAACCAGAGCCAGGACCAGCTGTGGCCCCCACACTGACTCTTCCTGGTTCTCCAGCTCCTGCAGACAACCAGTTCTCCTGCCCCTGCCTGGCTCCTCAGCTTCTGTCCACAAACCTCTCCCATTTCTCCCCGTCTCTTCCCAGCTGTGACATGTTTGTCTGTAGGGCACAAAGGAATGATGCTGACACAGTGGCAAAGAGCCCCCAGTGGGAGTTGTGCCTATGGATCCGGCTGCTGGAGCCCTGGCCTTGACCTTGAGGGAGGTGCAGAATGCTGAGTCTTCCTGTGTCAGCACCACTCCGAGGTGAGATGTGGATTCCCAGAGATTACAAAGGTGGGTGACCAGGACAATCTCCACATCCACATTATAGGTGTGGCACCTGGGGACATGGCTGACAGGATCACAGGATCACTGAGGTTGGAAAAGCCCTCCCTGACCATCGAGTCCACCCTGTGCCTGACCCCAGCCTTGTCACCCAGCCCAGAGCACCGAGTGCCACATCCAGTCATTCCTTGGACACCTCCAGCGACGGGGAGCCCATCACCTCCAGTTCCTAAATCTAATCACCCCTTCTGTGAAGAAATTCTTCCTGATGTCCAACCTAAACCTCCCCTGGTGCAGCTTAAATCTGTGTCCTCTTGTCCTGTCACTCGTTTCCTGGGAGAAGAGGCCGATCCCCAGCTGGCTCCACCCTGCTGCCAGGGAGTGGCAGGAGCAGTGCTGAGGGAATGGTTGGACTCCACGACCTCCGAGGGCTTTTCCAACCTGAACGATTCCGTGGTTGATTCTCTGACGCACTCCCAGACTCTTTTTGTTGTGTACATCACCCAGAGAGCCCCGCGGGGCCCCGAGAGAACCCCGAGGTGAGGCACAGGGAGGATCCCTGCCCTGGGAGCAGCTCCAGGCTGTGCCAGCACAGATCCCGGGCACAGCCGTGTCGGCAGCACCAGCAGCTGCAGTTCTGCCTTGGCTCATAGCTGTGCTCTCCCTGACAGCCCTGGCAGTGCCATCACTCCCCCCGAGCTGCAGCTCCTGCCCCTCCAGCTGCCACTCCCGGGATCCCTGCTGGGCACAGCGGGATTGTCACCAGGCAGGAGTCAATCCTACCTGGCACGGCCCGGCTGCCGGCAGCGGTGGCACCACAGCTTTGCCACGGCCAGCAGCCTTTGAGGTCACTGTCCTTACACTCTGCTCATCTGTGGGGTCACACAGAGGTCCTCAGGGCTTCCTGCAGGTCCCTGGTGCTGCCCAGGGCAGGATTCTGGGTTAGCCAAGGCAGGAATTTCCCCTGGAGCAGGCCAGCAGCCCTCGGTGTGGCTCCTTGCTGCGGATTTCAGGCACTGGAAGGTTTTCTGGGTCAGCCTGACCGGGCTGCAAAGGGGTCCTGGGAAGAAGGGAGGGGTTACTGCAGTCCTCTGCAAGCCTCATTTCCTTGGGAAATCAGAGCAAGGGGAAAAAAATAACCGTAAGCTAACTAATTCCTATTAGAAACGAGCTCCTCTCTCTCTCTCCTCATCTCCTGCGAGCGTTCTTGATTAGCTAATAAATGATTAATGGTGCCAAGAAAAGCCGGCTCCTTCATCTCCTGCTTTCATCCACCAGCTGCCTCCAGGGGACTTCAAATGTCACGGGCAGATGAAACGGGCTCCCCAGGACCCCCCGGGTCCCTCCCCGGCAGAATCACCCGGGAGCAGAGGCCAAAGCCCTGCCCATCACTTCCTCTGAGCCTTCATCCTCTGCCTTAACCCGGGAGTGCATCCTCTGCCTCCTCTAAATGCTCCCTAATTTCCCTAAGAGGGAAGCACAGAAGGCAGCAGGCACGTCTCCGGAATCCATCGCTCCTGACAAGTACTCTATTTTAATGCTCCTAACAGCAATTTTTATTCTAACACTATGTGAAGGCACTTAGATTTCTATGCGGTTTTTACTTTTTAATCTCATATACTTCTTGCTGGTGTCAAAGTGTCACCATTTAATAGTCTTACTGGAAAAAAGAGTGTTTCAGATCTTGTTCCATAGTCCACATTGTGAATACATTAGAGAACCGCTGAATGATTTAAGAGGGATTTTTATACCTCTGAACATGGAGGGAAAGGCAAACGTGGGAGTACAGGAGGGGCCCAGCCTCAGACTCGGTGCTAAAAAGATGGGCAGTGTTTTCTGCTCCAGGCTCCCCCGAGGCAGTGGGATTTTGGGTGGGAAAATCACTGCTGGCACCTCCTCCTCCTCCTCCCACAGAAATTCCCCAGGATGCTGCCTCGGTTGGGACACTCCATTTTAACTCTCCCAAGCAATTTTCCCCCGTGAGTGTTTCCTTTCACGGGCACTCAGCACCAGGAAAGAGGACACCCAGTGCCAGAGGTTATGGTGCCACAGGGAAATTGTGCTCTGCCTGAGAGGTCACTGCTGGAGTTTCCCCAGGTAACGGGGCAGAGCAATTCCCTGGGGATAACAGGACATCCCTGGCAGCAGCAGGGATGCCCTGTCTCACCCTTTTCTGCCAGAGCAGTGTCCAAGGATGCTGCTTTTGGTCCCCACACCGTTCCACCCTGCAGCACCCTTCCCGGGTCCTGGTGGGGGACATTCCGAGGGCTTTAGGGATGCTCCCAAGGCCCCTGGATAAGGAGAGCAGGAGCCAGCACGGCGGTTCTGGGAGATCAAAGCACTCCCTCCCCAGCTGTGCCTGCCCTGAGCAGCAGCAGCGTCCTGACAGCCCCATCAATATGCATTCCAGCGCCACCAATTCCACCCAATTAGTTCACTAATCTCTCCCCGCCCAGGCAGTGGCCTCGTGAAACACAGACCAGAGCAGAGGCAGGGCTGGGGCTGCAGGGAAGCCAGGCATCCTCAGCATTATTAGCATCATTATTATTGTTGTTGCTATTGCTATTATTTCTGTTGTTGTTATTGCCATCATAAATTATTATTATTATTATTATCATAATTATCCTGGGCATCTGTAAAGATCACCTGCAGCCCGTTTATTCACCCCATCAGGATTCCATCTGAAACCAGCTGAGGCTTGCTGTGGCCAGTGGCACTCTGGGCATTTTTGTATGAATCCAGGCCTTACCCAGGGTCTTGCATTCTCTCTCTCACAATATATCCATAAGGTTTGACGGTGCACCAACAGCTCTACCCATCCAGGGCATCCCAGTGAACAATTCCAGTTTTTCCACGGTCTCCACGCAGAATGTGGGGGCTGAATCTCCATGCAGGGCACAACCTGGGGAGGGGGAACCCCCCAAATCCCCCAATACCTGCCCAGTAGGTGAGTGGGGCTGCCAGAGCATCACCCACACCATCCTGCCACCAAAGGTTGTGTCTGGGGGAGAGCCCAGACCCCACATCTGGCACCCAGGACCACCAGAGCCCCCCAGCCACCCGCCCCTCCCTCTCCCCACCAAGGCACTGGCACCTCCCCGTGCTTTTGCAGGGCCCCATCCCCCTCCTGCCCCAGAGCAGAAGTGTCACCCTGGGGTGCAGAGCACTGAGTGTGGGAGGCAAAGGGAGGCAGAGCAAAGCCCAGGGCTTCACCCAGGGATTTCCAGGGCGTCCTTTCCACAGGTTGGCTTTGGCTGCCGTAATGATCCAGCTCCTGAGATCACCTGTCAAGCCTCTGTGAATTTTAAATACAAGGTAAAAGGGTTTAAGTGGAGCACGAGGCCTCTGAGCACACAGGGATAACTCAGCTCCACGTTCCCACAGCTCCAGGTACGCGCCAGACCCCGGCTCGACACCGAGCAGAGCCACAAATCAAGGGCCAGACATGATGGCAAACATATTCTCCGCTCTTCCCTTTCTTCTGCTACAAAGGGGATTGGAGGCACACATGGGCTTTGCTTACATCTCATTTCAAACAAAATACAGAGGCACAAATAACGCTGGCTGACAGCTCTGCCGGCAGAGGAGCAGCAACTGCTGCAGCCACAGCCCCGGGGGCAGCAGGGGGGACACAACCCGGGCAGGGATGGAGCTCCCCGGGGCTGGGATCCACAATCCCCCCTCCCCAGAGCCCCCCTGCCCACCCACCGGGCACCAGGCTTGGCCCCCTGTGCCAAAGGAGGGTGAGCAGTGAGGAGTGAGTTCTGGGGAGGGGGATTGCATGTTCCAATGCTTCTTCCACCTCAAATGGGAGAGAAGAGAAGGCTTGGGTTGGGTTGGAAGGGACGGTAAAGCACCCACACACACACATCCCACCCCCTGCCATGGGCAGGGACACCTTCCACTAGCCCAGGTTGCTCCAAGCCCCGTCCAGCCTGGCCTTGGACACTTCCAGGGATCCAGGGGCAGCCACAGCTTCTCTGGGCAACATGGGCCAGGGCCTCCCCACCCTCATAGCCAAAAATTCCTTCCCAATCTCCCATCTCTCCCTGCCCTCTGGCAGTGGGAAGCCATTCCCTGTGTCCTGTCCCTCCATCCCTTGTCCCCAGTCCCTCTCCAGCTCTCCTGGAGCCCCTTTAGGCCCTGCAAGGGGCTCTCAGATCTCCCTGGATCCTTCTCTTCTCCAGGTGAACCCCCCCAGCTCTCCCAGCCTGGCTCCAGAGCAGAGGGGCTCCAGCCCTCGGAGCATCTCCATGGATTCTGTGATTCTAAATCAGCACCATCCCACTTTGGTGCTGCACTAACAGGGTCCAGGGGTGAACTGCACTGCCCAGCTCAGGCCGACCAGGAGCCCTTGGGATCCCCAGCCCTTGGGCTACCAGGTATCAGGAGGAAGTTGCCACACAAGGGATGGAGCAGTGATTTTGGCCTCCTCCTGTGAGCTCCAGCAAAGCAGGTTGTGGAGCACAGTGAACGTGGAGGAAGGAGCTGCCAGCCCAGCTCTCCCCTCCGGAGCGATGCTCACCCCGGGGGCGGAGAAGCCCATTTGCATTTCCCTGTATTAATTCAGGCATCCAAGTGGAAGATGTCGATGTCTTTTTAATGCACCTGCCTTTTAAGGCCGAGCACAGAACCTCCCCATCACACTCTACACAGCCACACAGAAACGCTGATTTATGCCTCCGGCTCACAGATGCAGAGGTTTGGGATCCCGTTGCACAGTGGGCAAGGATTTTGGTTTTCCATAGCTATTTATTTGCATAGCAGCGAGCGCAGGTGATTAATAGAGAGCGCCGCGGTCAGGGCGAGCCCGCGCTGAAATACGGCCCCGCTGCCAAGAGCCGCAGCATTAATTATTAACTCTGTACAGGAGATTTGCCACTCTCGCAGCACCAGACGCTGGAATAGTTTCCTACATAAAAGAGCATTAAGTGAAAGCCCGGATAAAGCCGATCGCTCGGCAAAGTGACGTCCCGCTTTCAAGACCTATTGCTCGGCAGGCAAATTTACAATCCTTTAATTCCATTTACAAGGCGGCAGCACAAAAGGGAGCTGGAGACGGAGGCTGGAAGCCGAGAGACTGAAGGGGAGGAATAAAATAAACAGGAGTCCAAGGGAGCCAGAATCAGGCCCCCCCCCCCTCTGAAATCCAGCCGCTCATTAAATTCCAGCCGGGATTAGAGGCAGGAAAGCGCCGGGAAAAGATTTCGCTGTTGTTCAATGGGAGGTATATTAAGTTATATGGGTTCCATCTTGTCCCTATTCATGCCTAGCTGGGTTGTCTATACCCGAGCAGCAAAGCGTAATTTGCTTATAAATAATTGACTTCTTGGCGATTAAAATCTCTTGAGGGGCTCTGGGTTTATTCACAACAAGCCGCCTCGGCCTGCCGTGCAAATTAGGCCTTTCAAACCTGTCTCATCTCCAACAGAAATGTTATGAAGAGTGATTTTTTTATCCCCTGTAATAACCTTCAACTAACCTTTAAACTGAAGTGAATAATTTAAATCTTATTTTCATATCAATGGGGGAGTCAAGCCAAGCAATTATCTTTTATCTGTATACTCTGTCGTCAGAGCGAGGCATAATAAAGTTTTCCCAAGTGGGCAGAGCGAGGCAGCGAGAGGAGGAGAGAGCGGGGAGCGCGATGGGATCTGAAGACATTAATGCAGCGATGAATTATTCAGTAATGAGTACAAGATCTGCCATAAAAGATCCGCCAGCGCCCGCCCGGTGAACGCCACAAATTGCCGGATGGTCGGTGCAATTAGTGCCGGCGCGGGTGGGTGGCCCGCACCCCCTGCCCGGGGAGGCTGGACCGGCACCCCCGGGATGGTGGAGCAAAAAAAAAAAGAGGGAGAAAGGACAAAAAAAACCCCCCCACCCCCAGCCGAGTTGTCAGGGGGGAGCGGAGGTGGAATTCCCCCCCGTGCTCATTAGCATTCTGCCGGGCTCCTCCCTCCCCCCATCCCGCCGGACCCTCCATGATCTTTTTTTTATTAATTCATAAAATCCCGTCGCTGTGATTGAGGCGCTGATTGCAGGGGCAGCCAAACACGGGGCTGGTGGAATATTGCATGTTCCCTGCCCAGCCTCGGAGAGGGAAACGCGGCCAGGGCATCAAATATTAATCCCTTCCCTTGGCCGAGGCTGGGGAGAAGCAGGACTGGGGTGGCTGAGCAGGGCTGGGAGCAGGGAGAAAGAAGCCAGGGAAAAAGGAAAATCCATCATTAAACTGCTGCACTGAGCCTTGCTGAACTGCTGGAGTTGTATCCCTCTTTTCCAGCTTAAATGTGGCTTTAACCTGCAGGTCCCACTGCAGCCACAACCACCAGGGGCTGCCCCCAAAGTTTAAGGTCCCCAAATTCCTCTGATTATCCATAAAAAAGGTGCTGGCACCTCTCACTGCTGCCTTCCAGGGAGTTGACTTCAGGCCCAAAATCCAGTGGGAGGAACAGGGATGCTCCAGGCTGGGGACCCCCCTTCCCTGCTCCTGGGTGAGCCACATCCACCACAGCACTCCTGGTACCCTGTAAATATTTGCAGTACAGCAAAGGCAGGCTGTGAGCGTTTTCCTCCTTGGTTTTTCTGCCCATCACTGGTGGAGGGGTGGGAAATGATGGACAACTCGGGAAAATCCCAGGGGGTGGGAGCCTGGTTGGTTTCTGCACAAAACAAGGACCCAGGGCAATCCAAGCAGTGTAACAGCGCTGGATTAGATGTCAGGGCAGCTCTGGCACTGAGCATTAAATATCTTCATGTAATCTTTCCACTTAAACCAATGATTAAACAGATTTAGCAGATGATTAAACAAATAAAGATTAATGAAACAAGCAAAGCAATCAAATCTTTATGGGGGAATAAATGCGTGATCCAAAACAATATTAGGACAAATTGTCTAAAACTAATAGTGGATGTGTTGCTTTTGTCTAAACAGCGTTTGTTATGTTCGCACTTGGTTGCAATCAAAATATTTGCTCAAACCGGGGTGGATCTGAAAATCCAAAACACTAGCGAGGATTAAAGAAAAAATAAGGAATGTTTTGCAGGATTCCTCATCGCCCTGGGCTGAGCAGGCAGCTCCTGCCCACCCTGGGTGCCCCAGGGGGCTGGGGGACCCCAGGAGAGTTGGGCTGAGGGCTGGAGCAGCTCAGGATGATCCCCGAGGATGGTGAGGGATGGGGCAGCTGGAGCACGGCCAGAGGGACCCAGGAGCACGTTCCGGCCCAACAGCCACTTGTGCTGGTCCCTCTTTAATTAATTTGATGGGGAATAGATGTTGTTTAAGGTGCCTCCCCACCCCAGCCACCCTATGATTCCGTGAACCCAAGGCTTCGCGTTCCCCTCTGAGCAGCAGCGGTGGGTTTAGAGCTGTAAGTCTTTTTCTTTCATCAATTTTGCATACAGAAAGATCGTGTTTGCTCTAAATACTTTTGTTTTTAAAGCCTCCTAAATTTTTTGAAATGAAAATAACAAGGGGGGAGAAAAGAGAAAAGACTTTTCCAGACAAACTGTCAGGAGGCTGCAGCCGCCAACAAACACAAACAGAGCCGCCGGAGCGGGTAATTAGGAGGGGAAGGAAACGAGGTGCCAAACACAGGGAGAGCTGCGTGTTCCTGGGGCTGCAGCACACGTGTGCCTGCAGGTGTGAACACGGATGTCCTGTGCACACACGGCCACAGCACCCGTGGGGTCACCCAGAGGCTGTCCCTGCTGGAACAGGGTGTCCCAGTGCGGGTGTCCAGACCGTCCATGTGTTCCTTGGCAGTGGGATGATGCTCTTGGACAAAACAACCCCAGCCAGCACCGTGGGATAAAGCCAAGGGGTTTAACTGATGCTCCTAAACCTTGTAAATGTTGGGGGACGTGGAGTGGCCACTTAACACCAGTGGACGTCTCTGTTTCCAAAAATAGGATAATGGGGAGGGATGCAGGGAATTCCTGGTGTTACAGGGCCAGAGCAGATCCCTCCCTCTGGGCCACACCTGCAGTTAAGGGCATAAACAGCTTCACCTCCCAGCCCTTTGGCCTCATGAGATGGAGGAGAGCATCCCTTCTGCTGGGGTCAGGGAATCACGGGATCACAGAATTGTTTGGCTTGGAAAAGCCCTCTGAGATGGAATCCAAGTTCCCCCAGCACTACCAAGGCCACCCCTAACCCACATCCCCAAGTGCCACATCCACACGGATGTTAAATCCCTCCAGGGATGGGGACTCCCCCACTGCCCTGGGCAGCTGTGCCAGGGCTGGACAACCCTTTCCATGAAGAAATATTCCTTGATATCCAACCTGAACCTCCCCCGGTGCAACCTGAGGCCACTCATGCTTCTAGAGATGGACCCTCTGCAGGGTCCTGCTCCAGAAGGTGCTGGCACAGGCGGCTGGACTGAGATCCAGGGGCTGCCAGGCTGTGCCCAGGGTGCTGACAGGAGCCTTGCCCAGGAGCCCAAAGCCCCCTGTGCTCCCACCTTCTGTCCAAACCCCCCCTGGACCCTCCCGTGGAGCCACTGCCTCGGCTCTGCTTCAGCATAGTGCAGATTTACATCCAGCAGCTGCAGCAGGAGAATCCAGCGAGTCCATGACATGAATTCCAAGTCTCCCTTCCTCAAGGAAAGGCTGGAGCCAGCTCAGCATCCCTCCTCTCTCCCCCCTCCTTTTTTTTTTGGAGACTCATTACTATATTGTGGATATTCTCCACTAAAGGGCATCTCTTTGAATGCATTTGCTTTTTTATTAATGTGTGCTAAGACAAGTCAAGCCTGATTATCATGAAGACAATTGCTGAATTCCCTCCCGGAGAAATCTCATCTAGACTGTGTAGGCGTTTTAATTTCAGAGACCCATTAATTGGCACAATTGCTTAAGCAGCTGCTTTCCGTGTCATTTTAGGACCACTTTATGAAAAACAGAGCTTAAAAAAAAAAAAAGGAAAAAGAAAAAAAGTATATGACAGGCCAGAGCTTTCTACATGGCAACATAATTAATGCAAGGAGCTTCCTCGGAGCAGCAAAGTGACAAAAAGCCACCAAAACACGGGTGCCCTGTGCTGGCTGCACGTGGGGACAGGAGCAGCCCCTGCCCAGCACCCACCACCCCTTGGGAACCAGCTGGGCAAGGAGCTGGCACCCTGCACTGCCACAGGCACCTCGTTATCCCAGGGCCCTCTGGGAAATAAAAGAACACATCCAAGGGGAAGGCAGAGGGACCCAGCAGGAACCAGCATCCCCCAGGGCTGGTGGCACTGCGGGTGCCCTGGGTGGGGCAGGGGACAGGGTGGTGTCTCTGCACCCCAGGGGTGACGAGGAGGGGTTTGGGGGCGGGGGGAGAGCACCCTCAGCAGGGAGGTGGGAGGAGCAGGGGGTCCAGAGGGCTCTGATGGCCCTGCTTTTGCTCCGTGAGCCCAGGGGCTGAGCACCCACGGGCATCTCAGGCTCCCTCGAGGCCCTGGGGGCTGTCCTGCTTGGGAGCTGCTGCTGTCACAGCCAGCACACTCAAGGCTCCCCACGGCAGAGCCCAGCTCCCAGAATCAGGTTAATTATTGAATTAATAAAGAGCGAACCCTTCACTCCAGGAGAAGTGGCCAGCCCGAGTTCTGTGCTAGTCTTTGCCACAGGCAAAAATATACATTCCCATTTATTAATAAATAAAGCCGTATCAATGCCCTAAATTATCAGCGGAATATATTTGCTAACCCAAAGCAATAGTAGGAACAATTACTTATTAATAAAGCAATAGCTAAATCTAATTACATCCCCATCAGATCCTGCAAGTAATAAAACCACAGTTGCCTTCCAGAGCCGAGGGACCTCCTGACCTCAAATCAAAGTTTAAACCATCCATCAGCTCCCAATACATTCCCAGCACATCCAGCAATTACCATCACCTCCACACGCTCCCCGGCAGGGGCAGGGGTCACCCCATGTGCTGCATGGCTGTAAGCTAGAACAGAGCCTTAGAAATCTCATTATCCTGTTAACCATACATTTATCTGACAAGATAAAAGAGACTAGGTGACCAAGCTATCATTAAAGATTAATAGAAAGTATAAAAAATTCAGCTGCAACCAGCATTACTGTTTAGTGCCTGTGATAGGCCTGACAGGATTATTAATCAGGCAGCCAAAAAGATTTAGGTCTTTGCTCTTGGTTTTTTCGTCTCGAGCCTTTAGTGGCGGTCCCCCGTCCCCGGCAGGTCAGGGAGGACGGTGGTTAATTGGTGCTGGGGGTGTGGCCGGGAGGGCTCCGAGCCGTTCTGGGATGCCGGGTGCGGAGCTGAGGACGGCGCCGGGCCGGGATGCTCCGGGAGGGCCGGGATGTTTATGGCAGCGGCTCCTCTCCCCGTGCCGGGCCATTAATAAACTGTACAGATCAATGCCAGGATTAATTTTAATAGAGGGCTACGAGGATCACGCAACTCCCAGCGTGATTTCCCCCCTCATTCTTAATTCCATTTAAGTTTAACATGAAAGATTCCCAGGTAACACCTACACAGGAAGAAACGAGATTTCCCTGTTTTTAAGTCTTAAGTATTCTTTTTATTCTGCTTCTCTTTTTTCCCTTTTGATCATAAATCAATGTCCTTCGCTGCCTTCCCGGGAAGCCGGGCTGCAGGCACTGCCCTCCATTCCTGCACCTGCCAGGGAGAAAAACCAATAAATTAGGGAAGGGCTTTTCTAAAATACTGTGCCCGATAGAAGGGGGTCCCTGGCACCCCATGGCCCCACTGCCAGCACACCGGGGCTCCCCTCAGCCCTCTCCTCCAGGGGTTCCTGCCTTGATTTCCTCCAAAAAACCCACTAAAAATAAGAAATATTGCTGAAAGCTTTATCAGCTTTTGCTGTTCCAACCCCAGAAATCATTCAGATCCTTTTAAAAAAATCCCTGCCCATGGCAGGGGATGGAATGAGATGGTCTTTAAGGTCCCCCCCCAACCCAAACCATTCTGTGATTCCATGAAAGCCAACTTTTTGTTTTCTCTCATAAAAATATCCCAGTGGCAGCTTTTTTTTGGGATAAGTCCAATTGGGATGGCTCAGACCAGCACAGCAGTGTCCATCCTTTTCCACAGAAACAGAACAAACCAGAGAAATACCTGTGAGAATCAACTTTCCATGAGAATAATTTGCTTTAAAACCATAAATTATTTTTTTTTTTCCCCTGGAAAAAGTGAAAATCAACCTGCAAAGGCCATGATGCCTCAGGAAAGGATCCCAGCAAGAGCCAAATGGAGCAGGTAAGCATGGAAGTGTCTGAATCACAGCCCAGAGCCTGGCTGGGAACACAATCTGCATACCCAGGGTGGTTTCCATCCCAGTAGCACATGTAATCCTTTACAGGCAGCTTTATCTGCTGCAAAAATCACATTTAAAATCATTTCCCCCGTGAATTACCATGTTTTCAATCAATTCGGTCCATTGTGTGAGATCCTGCAGTTGGGCAATTAATCATCAAACATAATTGGAATTATGCAAAGAACAAACTGGTCCTGCAGAGATGCTCAGGGAGGTTTGGTGACAGGGAGGTTTGGTGACAGGGAATGGGGGTGACACGGGCTGGGATGCACCCACAGGACCTTCCACCTGGGACAGGACATGTGCTGGCTCCTTCCTACAAGGACCCCTCCCAGCCACCTGCAGCAGCATCGGAGCAACATCCTGCTTTTCCAGGGAGGCAGAAAACCCTCAAATCTTCTTCACAGAACCCCAGAACGGTTTGGGTTGGAAAGGACCTTAAAGCTCATCCTGTTCCAACCATCCTGCCACAGGCAGGGACACCTTCTACCAGCCCAGGTTACTCCAAGCCCTGTCCAACCTGGCCTTGGACACTTCCAGGGATCCAGGGGCAGCCACAGCTTCTCTGGGCAACCTGTGCCAGGGCCTCACCACCCTCACAGGGAACAATTCCCTCCCAGTATCCCATCTAACCCTGCCCTCTGGCAGTGGGAAGCCATTCCCCCTTCTCCTGTCCCTCCAGGCCCTTGTCCAAGGTCCCTCTCCAGCTCTCCTGGATCCCCTTTAGGCACTGGCTTCAAAGTGGCACGCAGAGCCCAGAATAACCTGGGGAAGCCCAGCCGTGCATCCTGCAGCACTGGAGCCCCAACAGCCCCAACGTGCCCTAATCTGCTTGGTTTAAAATAAATTTAATAGATGCTCCAGCACTTTGCTGCTGTTCCAGGGATGGTGTTGGGAGTCGATGCTGTTAACTGACAGGTCAGGCTTGTGATCCAAAAAACGGGCCGGTGTGGGGAGATTTTCAGGAGTTTTCCAACAGAACTTCCCACCTGCAGGAACAGGCCGTGCAGGCAAACAGGGAAGAGGGCTTGGATTTGCATAACCTTCTGCACTCCAGAGCCAAGGATGGTGGTGTCAGCCTTTGAGCCAAGGATGCCGAAAAGCCTCAGAGACTCCTGGTTTTGCACCCGCGCAGGAGCTGCTGTGCAGTGGCTGCTGAACCCCAGATAAATCAATTCCAGTTCTGCAGGACGAGCACGGGAAGCACGGGCTGGTTAATCCCCATCTGCAGGAAGGTAGGACTTGGCTCCACGGCCTCTTTGAAGCTCACAGGAGCGAGATAAAAGAGAAATGTTAAAGCTTCTCCAAAGTGAGCAGGAGGGGGGTGGGTGGGAAGCGGCCGAGCCGGCGCTTTGCCGGTGTCGTGGTACGGCAGAGCTCGGATCTTTATGGCTCTGACAAGCACGGGATGAAAGGGAAACCTCCAGCACATCCCCCGTGCTTCAGCGAGCAAAATGCAAGAGTTCCTCCCGCCTCTGAGGCCGTGTGTCGATGCCATGGGGTTGGCTCAATGGTTTGGGGCACAAAACTGTTGTTTCTGATCTGTGGTGTTGCGTGGGCCGGGCTCGGCAGAGGGGCTTCATCTCACGGGGGAAGAAAAGCAAATCCAGACTGACCAAAAGTTCAGTTCATCTCCGAGGGGTCCAAACCACAAGGAAAGGGATCGAAATTTCCAGCATTCCCAGGGTTTTGTGGTATCCCCGCTCCGAGGGCTGGGTGGACCCATTAGGCACAGGAAATCCAGGTGCCAAAAGCTGTCCTGAGGGTGACCCGGGCTGGGGGGGTCCAGGTGGAGGGGGCTGGGTTTGGAGATGTCTAATTCTGAGTAAATACACGTGATTCTTGCTAAAGATATCCCACCACATCCCTGTTTATCCTGATCTGGAGTGGAGTGTTCTGGCTGCCACGAACACATCATGATCCTGCAGCCTCTCCGGGGTGATCCATGGATGCTGCTGCTTTCCTCGGAGGCTCGAGGTGTCTGGCAGAAGCTCTTGGTGTGTCGGGTGCTGGAAATATCTGGAAGGAAAATCCATCCCTTTTCTGGGGAGGGAATGTCCAAAGGAGATGGAAGATAAAGTCAAATTAATTATTTACTTACATTAGTTCATGTAAATCTTCCCTGGGAACCCGCCGAGACCAGCGGGCTCCGATCTTTTATCTGTTTAGCAGGAGAAGATGGAGGAGAGGATGAGGAGGGGGGGGAAAAGAGCTTAATGACGGTGTCTGTTGATCATCAACGCGAGAAAGCTTGAATTGCTTCCCTGAACCTGAAAAATATCAAACTGCATAAATAAATCCATTTAAATTATTAATAAAGGAATTTACATTTGGAGCCTGAGCATGAGAATTAATTTCATTTCTTATGCTAAACTGGCCAGTGTGGCTGACGAGTCGAGAATTAAAAGATGCAGAAATGAAGGGAAAATGAAGGTAGGGTGGGCTTGGAAGGAAAAAGATGTAAAGTGGAAATTCTTGGTCCAAAACAAAACGATATTCCAGCAGCTGTAAACCAAAAGAAATGGGAATAAAAAGGGTCTGAAGATGTTTCAGGGATGATGGTCCCTCTCCGCCGCCATCACCGATGGCCAACAAGGGCCATGGTGGCAACTCCACGGAGGATACAAGGCCAGGACGTTGGAGCCGGAGTGGCACTTTTTCCACACAGTATCCCTGTGTCCACAGGGCACACAGGCAGAGTGACCCTACTCCCTTCCCAGACCTCAGAGGGAACAGCCCCTTCTGTGCTGTTTATCCCGTTCTTCTGGGAATGGGCTGAACAACAGACAGGTCACACCCAGAACCCTTCCCCTAAAGCGACCCTTCCCCCGGCTGCCCTTTCACCGGAGCCCGCCTGCGGCTCCTGGGGACGCATTGTCATTGCATGTGAGAAGACATTCCAGGAAAACAAAATAAAACAAAAATAGACATTTGGAGGGGCTTTTGTTTTGCTTTTTCACAGCTCCCCCCCTCCCCGTTTTGACTCCTGTGAACACACTTGTCGAGTTGATTTGCTCGCGCTGCCTCCGAAGCGTGTCCTTGCACCGGAGACGCTGCTCTTTTCATTCGGCTCCTCGGAATCAGAAGAAAAACTTGGCAAAGCAACAATAGGGAAGGGGGGGGAAAAAATATGAATAATCTCAGAACAGAAGTTGCATTATGTGATGTGGTTGCCATGTGGTTAAGGCTGAGAGGGGATCATGCGAGCGCGTTGTGGGAAAAATGATAACGGGAGAAACAACCCCAGAAGCGCCGAGGGTTTGGAGGCAGAGGCTGGAGCACAAACCCGGCGGGGCTGTGCCATGGCCCGATGCCAAGGGACCCATGAGAATCCACCAGACCCGGGTGGCTGAGTCGGGATGGGGACAAAAGGGGCTGTGGTTGTTCCCTGTGCTCAGTGTGGGCACCTTTGGCCATGTGGATTCTCCCTGTGGGGATTTAGGCTGGGGATGCAGCACTGCTGGCAGGGCATTCCCGTGGGTACCAATCCCAAACCTCGTGGGGGGAAAATCCTCACACAAAGATGGGACCCGCAGTGCTGCAACCAGATCTGGGAGCCCAAATACCAGGAGGATGTGGAGCTGCTGGAGCAGGTCCAGAGTAGGCCCTAAAGATGCTCCAAGAGCTGGATCCCCCCTGCTCTAGAGCCAGGCTGGGAGAGCTGGGGGGGTTCACCTGGAGAAGAGGAGAGACTTGAGAGCCCCTTCCAGGGCCTAAAGGGGCTCCAGGAGAGCTGGAGAGGGACTGGGGACAAGGGCTGGAGGGACAGGACACAGGGAATGGCTTCCCACTGCCAGAGGGCAGGGAGAGATGGGATATTGGGAAGGAATTCCTGGCTGGGAGGGTGGGGAGGCCCTGGCACAGGTTACCCAGAGAAGTTGTGCCCAGGTTGGACGGGGCTTGGAGCAACCTGGGCTAGTGGAAGGTGTCCCTGCCCATGGAAGGGGGTGGGACTGGATGAGCTTTAAGGTCCTTTCCAGCCCAAACCATCCTGGGATTCATCACCTGCACCACCACCAGAAGCCTTTGGCCATCACGAGTTCAGGACTGAGCTGCAGGTGTTGTCCCCAAAGCTTCACCTCTTGGGCACTGGCTGCAGAAGAACCCCAGATTCTGGATAAACTGAGATTCAGATGGTTTGGGGGAAGCACCTGCCAGTTACAACCCCCCCACATTTTCTTCCCCAGCTGTATCAGCTGCTCTGGGGAACCGTTACTGGGGCAAAACCGACCCGTCCTCCTCTGCCTCGTGTTGTCCCGGTGTAAAGGTGTGAGTGGGAGGAGAGTGAGCACAGCCAGCTGAGCTCTGGGAAGCTCAGAACACATGAGGAAACACGGGCGTTAGAAATAAGGGTGAATTCTGTGAGATTTTATCAGCAATGTGAATTCTGCTCTTTTACTGCAGCAGCCCCACGTGGCTCCCTTATTGCCTGGACGGTGTGACACCGGTCGGTGCAGCACAGACAGAATGTTCCCGGCTGCTTTCATCCCAAAGTTCGGGATCCCCGCTCCCAGCTCCCTCCCAGCTGAGCCCCCAGGGTGCAGCTCTGGGGTGCTGTGGGCAGGAAGGGGCTGCCATTCCCCTCCCTGCTCCTGCCAGGGCAGAGGAGCTCCCTCCTGAGCGTGGAAGGCCTGGAAGGGCTCTGCGGTAAATTAAACATGCCGTGAAGGATTGGCAAAGCAGCCCCTGCGCTGGCGCCTCGCTTTGTCTCGGAGTAATTTAGCAGGATTTAATGAGAATTCATTCACATTATATGGTGAATAGCTGCTTTTATGGGAGACAAGAGGTGATGAACCAGTTGGAGCGGAGATGACTGGCAGAGATGCCACCATGCATCACCACCCCCTCTGCCCCGTGCCAGGCCTGGGGATGAGCAGAGATGGAGTGAGGGGAAGGGAAAGAGCAGGATCAGCTTCTGCAGGGAGAGACCCAACCTCTCGGCCCCCTCAGGGTGGGAGGAAAGGTAACAGGGCTGTTCGGATGGAGCTACAGGGCCACGGGATTCTCTGGGGGTGTTGTGAGCAGGCAGGATCCCCACGGAGCAGCCCCAGGAACCCCCAGCACAGTGGGGTCCTTGCAGCAGCAAGAAGGCTCCAAACATCTCTGTCACCAGAGCCACAGGGCCCTGCTGTTGGGGACACCGGTGGCACCGTTCCCACTGCTCCCTGCCCAGGCAGGACAGAGCCCCGGGACAGCTTTGCCTCAGGAGTGGCTGAGCTCCTACAATCAGAGGCTGATGCGAGGCAGCGGGATTCAAAACCCTAATTTGGCCTGATTAAAGCTTAATGATTCCAGCTTAATGATTAAAGAAATGCCCCAATTTCCTCGTTCCAAACAGCCCTGCCTGCCAAAGCTCAGGTGGAGCGGACACGCATGGGGCTCAGCCTGGGAGACAGCACGGAACAAAACGGGCTTTCAATGGCTCGGGCACAGACGGGAGGATTCATGGCCACAGCTGAGCCGGTTAGCGAACGAAAAGGGAGACATTAAAGGGTTTTAATGAGGATTTCAGGATGAATAACAACCTGGCGGGCTCTCAAGCAGCAGAGAACTGCTGTGTGCAGTGATTTGGAGGCGGCAGAGCCCGGGCTGGGGCGGGTGGGCTGCAGCCCCCGCCCTCCGTGTCACCCCCCGCCCCGGGCTGGGGCACCCGCTGAGCCCCCCGGGGCTCGGGCAGAAGGGCCGGGGCCACGGGGCGCAGGAAAACGCTCCCAAAAGCTCTTCAGGCAGCATCCCTGGAGAAGGCCAGGCAGAAAATCAAGCTCCCCATCTGCACACGAGCTCTGGACCCCATTAAAGAGGGATCGGGGAGGGGGGAGAGGGGCGGCCGCAATCCACACAAGGTGCTCCCTTCATGAAAGCATCTTTTGATTATGTTATTGCAGCTATCAAAATATTGCCGAGTTCAGAGCATTCCTCAGGGATCCCCGAGCTCTTCAAAGACCAGAGCACCACGGCTGGGGAAAAAGAAGCCTTTAATTATGTCGGCTTCCACGCTCGGATCTGCGGTGGAGTTCCTCACAGAAAAAAGGGGTTTAATGAGAAGAAACACATATGGCTGCATTGTTCAAACATGGAAAAATAAAGCTGATTTTTGTGCTTTTTTTTTTAATAGATGTGCAAGTTTCCTTTCAGCCCTCTGGTGTCACGCAGTACCACATTCCAAGGGGCTCTGGAGCACAGGGACTGTGCTGTGTAAATCACAGCCTGACTGCAGAGCTGCCTCCCAGCCCAACCCCAGCCCCAGCCCCAGCCCACGCTCCCGCCATTCCCCATCACTTTCACACACTCCAGCAGCGTTTTCCTCCTTCCCAGCTACTTCCAACCACTTGAAACCCCACACACGGCAGGATGAACAGATTTCAGTGGGGTGCTCTGCCACAAACCCCCTCATTTCGCTCAGATTTCAATTGAATTTCAATGTAAAACCTCATCTTTACCCCCAAATGTAAACAGTAAAGCAGAGCCCTGTGTTACGCTCCAGAAACCACAGGCCAACCCCACATTTTAAAGAACTTACTGAGTATGTTCTTCTAATAAATTATCCTATCTGGGGAATGTAATTAAGGGCTAGCATGTGGTGCAGTATCCCATCAGTTCTGCAAAGCCTTTGAATGCTTTGAGTCCTAATAAAGAGTGTTTTGTTCAAGAACTCAGAGGGAACAACTACAGATAATTGCCAAGAAGGGTGTGTGCCTCGGTTAAGTGACTAAACATTAAAAATTATGACGCAGAATTAAAAAAAAAAAAAACCAACAAAAAAAACCCACAACAAACCCACATAATTTTTAACCAGAGTGAGAGTGAGCAGCTGTGACACTGCGACTCCTCCCCTTCCCCACCTCCCTCCCTGCTCCCAGGCTGGACTGAGGGGCTGCTGAGCAGTGAGGAAGTTTCTGTCGATGTTTCAGATCCACACATTATCGTGGAATCGTGGAAGGGGTTGGGCGGGGAGGAGACCTGAAAGCTCAGCTCGTTCCACCCCCTGCCACCAGCAGGGACACACCTTCCTCTAGACCAGGGTGCTCCCATTCTCGATGGAAGAAACAATCCCACAAGGCCAAACGAAGCAAGAAGACTCTGAGAAAAGTCACTCACTGTAAATAAAAGTTTTTCTGGGAATGTTTCCCCATCCTTCCTCCCTTGAAGCTGTGCAGTACAGTCGGATTTTTCACCCTTTTCCCGAGGATCAGGATCTCTGGGCAGAGCTGGAGCTGCACAGGGGATCACATTTACTACCAAAACACCTCACTCATGTAAACATTTATACTTTAATAAAAAAATCGTTTCCAAAAAAGGATTAAAATCCACCTGACTCCCGAGGCTCAGACTTTCCCTATTCCACATGATCAAAGAAACCCCAAACCCCAACCCTCTGCTTCCCAGACTGAATTACAAAGAACAACTTCTTGAAGGGTTATTGCTGCAGCATTGGCATTTTAGCTGTTCTGGCTGCCAGTTTCTTTACTTTACATGTTTTGCATGACAACTGGGGGAAAATCTCCCCCAGCCAGCAATTCCCCTCCGGGTCAGCGGGACACTGGCACTACAATACACAAATCAAAGTGCTGGCAGCCGGGAGCAGCGACATCGGAGACAGAGACACCGATGCCAAAAAAGGCACATTTGAAACCACCATAAAGCCATAATTTTGCTGTGTTTCACATGCAAATGATAAGGCAGGAGAGCAGCATCTCTGGCACAGGGAGCAGAACAGGCTCAAAGCCAAGGGAAGGGTTGATAAAGTTTAGAGGAAAGCCTGGACAGCATGGATGGCATCGAGCTCCGCTGGATCCAACCCTGGATCCATGTCCACCTCCAGGGCAGGGAGCACCTCAGCTCCCTGCTCCCCAATCCCCTCAGCACCTGGGCTGGGAACAGGGGGCTGTCCCATCCTCCAGGCCTCTTGCTGAATCCCAGAGCTGGACACCTCGTGAGTCAGGAGATGTTTCCAGCTGGACATTCAGAAGGCATCCCGCCTCTGGAGCCTGTTTGCCAAAACTGGCCTGTGCAGGGATTCAGAGGCCAATGAATGAAGAATAAAAGGCTGGTTGTAAATGCAGCTCAGGCACCTGCCAAGGGCAGGGAGCCCACGGGGCACAGGGAGATTGGACACAGACAGTGCAGGACAGCCCCAATTCCTGGGGAAGGGAGCAGGGAGCTCCCAGAGCACACAGCTGGGGCAGGAGGTGAGCTGCCATGGCAGCCTGAAGGGACAGGGGAGCAGCACATGGATGGGGGAGCAGCTGCCACAGGAGCAGGAGCAGCACACATGGATCCACATGGATGCAGGAGCAGTCTGGGTGGATGCAGGAGCAGCCTGTATGGATATGGGACCAGCCCATGTGGATGTGGAAACAGTCTGTATGGATGCTGGAGCAGTCTGTATGGATGTGGAAGCAGTCTGCATGGATGTGGAAGCAGTCTGTATGGATGCAGGATCAGCACACCTCACCACAGGCCCCTGGTTTTTTAGGAAGGAGTTACTTCCAACCTGTCCAAGTTCTGGGTCACATCCTGCAAAATGTTCCACAGCTCCAGCCCCAGAAAGGGCTGGAATCAGTGTTGTGGTAGGAGCTGATGGGACACTGGGGCTCCCCGTGCAGAGGATGCTCCCAGCAGGTTGTGGAGCCACACAGGGATGTGGGAATGGGTCGGATGTGGCAGGAGGAGGATTTCCAGGAGTGTGCTGCCCTACCCTGGGACCAAAAACCCACCCCAGCAGGAGGCACCGAGGCCACATTCTGTCACTGCCTCTCCAACACACGCTCAGTGCTTCAGCTACAAACATCTCCCTTGATTTCATCGGGCAGGAATGCTGCAAACAGGCTCAGGAACAATTTATTCCTCGCAATTTCTTCTCCTGCAGCTCAGTTTTCCAAGAGTCGCTTTTTTCCAAGCTAACCCGAGGAGTTAACCATTGCAGTGAAGCCGTTTGGTTCCCTACTGCAGCGTTCCAGAACCCAGATTAAAAATGGAAAGGGGCACCTTTAAAACTTTAATACCATTTAAATGTTCCAGTCTCCCTCCTGCACCAGATCGTTCAGTAAAGTAGCTAATTAAAAAATGGCTGCTGTGATGACAGACTAGATTAATAGTTTTTGAAGAGCAGCCAGTGCACCAACTGCTCCTGTAGCCATGATGAAAGCTAATAATGTAGAAAATTCTGCCAATTCTTCTAATTCATGAATATTTAAGCCTGTGAAAAATCTGTCAGATTATAGCACTTTTCTGGTGGTTTTCTGCTTAAGTACACGGATGGGCCTGTGCCAGGGGCTCCCAAACTTCAGGGGAAGTTGGATTGTCTGCATCACCAGAGCCCTGCTCCCTCTCCCTCGGCTCCTTAACCCCTGCCAGGGCTGCGGGAGCCTGGGAAAAGGTTGGTGTGGACACGGGGCACCCAGATGGACACAGGGGCACCCAGAGGGACACAGGGGCACCAAGAGGGACACAGGGACACCCAGGTGGACACAGGGACACCCAGATGGACACAGGGGCACCCAGATGGACACAGGGGCACCCAGAGGGACACAGGGACACCCAGGTGGACACAGGGACACCCAGGTGGACAGAGAGCACACAGCCAGACAGGGCACTCAGATGGACAGAGGGACACCCAGTCAGACAGAGGGACACTCACACGGACCAGAGGGTACCCAGTCACCTTGTCACCCCTCCAGGGATGCAGTGCCCCAGTCATGCCCCTTGCCTCTGTTCCCTGCAGGAAATGCATGCTCCCAGGAACAAGGGAATGGGAGGAAGCTTTGAGATGCACACCAGATGCAAAGACCCCAGTGATGATTCTCATCCAGGGATGACACTGCTGGAAATAGAAAATAATTTGTATTTCTTTTTGTAGGAGCACGAGTTCCTCGGTGTTTCCCACCTGGGCTGTCCCCAGAGTGGGGCCAGGGTAGCCATGGGCTTTTGTGCTCTGCATCAGCCCTGTGGAATCAGAGGAGAGTGGGGCTGGCAGCGTGGCCTGATGGAGGGGTCAGTGCTGGCACCAGAGGAGGGGTCAGTGCTGGCACGAGCAGCAGAATCCCTTCCCAGCTGGCTCCAGAGAGCCCCAAAACAAGAGCTGTCTGAAGCACGAGTGCTTTGCTGGCAGCAGCTCCCTGGCAGCTCCCTGCTCTCCTCGAGGTGGGCTCTGCTGCTCTGCCAGGTGACTCATTTTACAGCTATTTTGAAAATCAAAATAAATACTCCTGGTGGAAATGTCAGCAGCTCCTCTGCCCCACAGAGTACTGGAGGACAACACTTCCTGGGAGCATGGGGTTATCCTCGAGACTGCCACAGAAGAGATGCTCTTCTCCATCCTTTCCAGCATTTTTCCCACCAAACCTGCCCGATTCTCAGTGCTGAACCTTGTTCTGCCAGCTGGAACTGGAGCAGAATAAAGCCAAGCAGAAACAGCAATGGGCCCTTCTCCTCTTCTCCTTTCCCATCAGGAAAGTTCCCCCGGGATGTGAGTGGAGCCATGAGTGTCACAGCATGGGGTGGGGGATGTGGCCAAGGTTTGGTCCTGCACTCCCAGCTGGGATGTTCCTGTGGGAGGGGGTGGATGGCAGGGCACAGCAGCCCTCCCTACCCATGGGCAGCACAAAGGAGGGCAAGGAGGGGAGGGGGAAAGCAAAAAGGGGTGAGAAATAAATCAGTAAGGGATGCTCAGATGTATTTAAGTGCCGGGTGGACTCGTTTCAGAGTATTTCAGGATGTGAAACACAGAGCGACTCTGAAACAAACATGAGGAAACAAAAACAAACATTCAGGATATGTTACCTAAAGCTGAAAATGCAGTTTATCCCCCCAGCCTCCCTGGGGAAGGGAATGCTCACCCTAGTGTGGCCCCGGAATGCTCCCACTTCCCATCCCTGACTCCACATCTCTGCTGCCAAGTTACCTGAGCCCTTTACAATGTTCCACAAACACGGCTCTGTAATTAAGTGCTTACAGGATTTGCAGGCTCTTGGTTTCGTGGTGGGAAACAGCTCCATTAAAGCTCTCAGGGTTTAGCAGGTCACCCAGAGGAATCCTCACCCCCAGGAATACCTGGCCATACTCCAGGGATACCCGGCCAACCTGGGCCGGCTCGGGCACCTCTCACACCGGGAGGTGAAGCTGCTCCCGGCCCCCCATCCTGCAGCACCCACGGGTGCTCTGTCCCGGTGCCACACTGGAAATGAGCTTTCCAGGCTCAGGGGGGCCTTTGGACCCTCCCCGAGGCCCAGGGTCCCTGCTGGGCTGCTGTGGGATCCAGAGCAGCCGAGCCCCCCCTTCCTCCCCTCGTCACAGACCTTCAGCCACTTACAATGTCACTTCAGCTGAGTAATAAGCAATTATGATTTAATTACTCCAATGCTCTTCAGTAGAAAATTTCTGAGTAATAATAGTCACTTTTATGGCACCTCATTTATCCTCTCTCCTCTCCGTCTGGATTTATCCCTCGCTGCCGCGAGCCTCGGCACCGCCAGACCCGCCGGAGCCGCTCCCCGGCCCCGCTCCCGCCGCTCCATCCCTTTGCTTTTCCCACCACACCGCTATTTGCCAGGGCACGGAGGGATTGCATCCACGCACCCTCCCAGCCTGGAAACTCTCGGCTCGCAGAGAACCCGACAAGTGCCGCTAATTCATAAATATTTAACACCCAAATCTGCTGCCTCCTGATAGCTTTTTCCAGAGTTTCTATTCTAATCCATATTCCACCCCCTTCCCCTCCCCACCGGCCCGACTCGGTTTTTTTCCCTTCCTCTTTGCCGGGCACTAATCCAAGTGCTGAGATGACTGTTTCACTTCCCTGCTGTCATCAGTTGTTTTTATCTTATCTGGACCGTGGATGCCAGTCAGCAACCCGCTGCGGTCTTTCCAGTTGAGTCCTGACCTCCGCAATCAGCCTCAAGATGTCCTGTAACAAGCAGATACGGTTACTCAACTTGTCCATCAGCACTTCTGGGAGGGGAAGAGGGGGGAAAAAAAAAGAGAAAATCCCGGCAGAAGACGGAGCTGCCAGCTGGGGGTGAGGAGCTGCCGAGCACGGCTGGGGTGGGGATTCTGTGCTGAAGGGGGAGAGGGGGAGGCCGGTGCTGCAGGAGCCCGGGGCAGTGTGGGGGTCCCCGCAGTGGGGATGTTGGTCCTTCTCCTGACACCCAAGGCCCTTGTCCAGAGTCCCTCTCCAGCTCTCTTGGAGCCCCCTCAGGGTCCCAAAGGGGCTCCGAGGTGTCCCCAGGGCCTTCCCTTCTCCAGGCTGAACATCAGGACCTTTGTCATTCTCAGCTGCCTCGTCCCCTTCCCGACTCACCTCCAGCACCTCACAGCACCGATTTCCACAGTTAATTTATCAGTTTAATAATGGCATCACGGAGAAGGGCGAAGCGAGGCCAGCACCGAGCCAGCTCGACTTTATATACATCTCACCCAGAGTAAAAATGTCATGTAAGATTTACTCAACATGCATTTTATCAAAGTGCTCAAGCGCTGAAGTAAAAGGGCTTTTAGTTCCAGCAGATTGAAGGGGGTGGCATGTGGGGAAGGAGGAGAGAACGGATGGATTTGAGCTCTGCCAGAAGCTCTTGTTGCTTTTGCATCAACATCTTTATTTTCTAAGAGAGGATTTAAGACCTTGTTGTGGATAAACAACCGAGACTGGAGGAACTCAAACGGTGAGGAACTGTAAAAGGTTATACTGAAAAATGCTCTTAGTCTGCATGAAATAAGATTCTTCCTGGAAACATGACACTGAACATTGAAGGGAGGGGGAGGAATAGCTGTAAAATGGCTATAGAATAGGGGTTACAAATTAAATATAATAAAAAGAATCCTTTTGAATGAGATCTTAATTTAACCTCAACATCATGACCATATATTTCAGGAAATTAATCCCTTGGCCTCCAATAAATCCAAAGTATAACACAACCACTTATGGTTCAGCAATGAGCCATTAGTATGGGCTACAGATCCTGCAAAACCACCAGACCCATTATTTAGGAATGTGCTGAATTCCCTGGGGCTGGCGCAGCTCAGCAGCGATCAGGATCTGGGCTGGGATCAGGGCTGGGCTGGCACCGGCCACGGCAGTACCTGCACCCCAGTCCTGGGGCTGCCAGATCCTTCATCCACCCCATCCCACCCCTCCCAGGACTTCCTGAGCCAGCGCCTGCTCCTTGTCTGCAGGGAGAACCGGGAGAGGTCTCGGGATGGAGGGAAGCCCCGTGGGGAGCTGGATGCCAGTGCTTGCTCAGGGCTGGGTTTGTGCCGCTTCCAAAACACAATAATTGAGGACAGAAGTGCAAGAGCAAACTTCCTCCGGAGCCTCTCCGAGCCCTCCCTGCCAGCTTGGCACCGGGATCTTCTGCATATGCCCCAAAATGAGGAAAGGAACTTCTAATGAGTCGAGAGTGTAACCTTGCTCTGAGAGCGAACATATGCCACCGCAGCTCCCTTGGCAGAGGCTCCTGGAGCCGGCTCCTGGCAGGGAATGCTCTTCCCATCCAGGCTGCAGACAGTTCGGGGCTCTTGAGAAGGAGCACGTAGACCAGGTGAAGAGCACTGAAGCTTTGCAGGCATCAAAGGAGCTGCTGGCAGAGCTGCTGCAGTCCTGCTTCGTGTCAGAGGCAGCCGCCCCTGCGAGCAGCCGGATTCCTCCTGGAGACACACCCCTGCAAAGGGACAGGGATACTGTGGAGCAAGGGGGGATGTGGGTGTTAAAAGGCATCCTTACAGACAGCAGCCACCCCACTGTGATATAATCCCCACAGACACGGGCACAAAGCCCCCAGCACAGCCTGGAATCCTGAGAGCCAGCACCCTCTCCCCAGATTTCCTTTCCAGGCAGGAGGAAGCAGCAGAAGTGGGAGTGTGTCCATCCCAACAGACAGACCTGCACAGAGCTGGCCTGGAGAGGTTCAAGCTGGAAAATGACATTTTGACAGGGAGAAAAAAACAGTTCCCTATCTGAAAGCTTTTTCTGTCAACAGTGTAAGTGCAGGGCAACACTGAGTCCCAGAGCATCCCAGAGAGCAGCCACAGGAAAAAAGACAAAACTGCAATTTTTGATGGGGAACCAAAAACAGATGGGCAGGACCCAAGGGAATGGGTGGAGCTGTGTCAGGGGAGGCTAGGGATATTAGGATATGGGATATTAGGACATGGTTCTTCCCCCAGAGGGTGGATGGGCACTGACCAGGCTCCCCAGGACAGTGGGCATGGCCCCAAGGCTGCCAGAGCTCAGGGAGCGTTTGGAAAACTGTTTGGAGGGACAGGGTGGGCTTGCTGGGACGTCCTGTGCAGGGCCAGGAGTTGGGCTGGATGATCCTTGGGAGTCCCTTCCAACTCAGGATATTCTGTTATTCTCTAGGATCATCCAGCACCACCTCTCTGCAGCCCAGCAAACCCTCTCACATGGCGTAACCCACTGCTGGGCTGGCTCCCCCTGACAGGAGCCCGGTGACCACCACACCGACCCCTTCACACAGAACACTTCCCAAACTGACGGTGGGATGTCCCAGCTGTGGCCACACGGGAGGTTTCCCACCTGCAGGAGCTGCCTGTGGTGGGAGAAGGTGTGAGGTGGGAACGAGGGGAGCTCTGCTTTCTCACCAACCACCACAGCTCTCTCTGGGTGCCCAGCCCGGTTCCCAGATCGCTGGAGCGGCTCTCGCCGGGCAGATGCTGCGGGGTTGTGTCTGAAACACGTTGCAGGAGGAACCCGGGGCTGAGAGCAGCAGCTGAAGCAAAGCAGCTGTAACAGTGCTGGTCCTGTACGTCCCGCTGGGAGACTTTCAATTGATGGGCTTACAAGAGATGAAATATTCAGTAGGATTAAGAATTTGGAGGAGGTGGAAATCAAAGTGAAAAAGAAAACAAGCAAAAACAGCTTAATCTAGCCTTCCAGCGCTAATTGTCATTGGGATTCGGGCTAAAACAAACACAACAAAACGAGCTGCCAATTTGAAAGGGGAAGGAAGAGGGCGAAGACGATTCCCATCGCAGCGAAAGCAGCAGCCTCTCATCTCCTCCCGCAGCCGGCAGGGTCGTCAGGGAACACCCCGTCCCCCTGCTCTTGCCGCAGTCCGTGTGGGCAGGACTCGTCCTCCCTCAGGGGTGTCTTTAGCGAAGGTGCCACCAGAAATGCCCCCCAAGCCCTGGCAGATATCAGGGAGGGAACACCCCGTGCCCCTGCCCTCACCACAACCCACAGGGGCAGGACCATGGAAGGTGGTGGAGTGCCCAGCCCTGGAGGTGTCCCAGGAAGGCCTGGCCGTGGCACTCAGTGCTCTGGGCTGGGGGACAGGGTGGGGAAGGGGCACAGGGGGGATCCATGGGCTGGGAGGGCTTTTCCAACCTCCTGGGATACTGTGACCATCCTCTGGTACGGGCAGGGATGTCTTTAGCAAAGATACCACCACAAACGCCCCCCAGGCCCCCCCCAAACATCCCCCCGGGGTCCTGCAGCCCCCTCTCCTCACGGGCAGGGGGAGCAGAGCCCAGCCTGGCCCTTGTGCTGCGGGGCTGAGGCTCAGACAGGCAGATTATCTCACAGCCCCAGCTCAGTTATCCAACACTGCAATTTAAGTTGACAATTACATGGTAACCGACTTGCACACAAAAAGAGGCTCTGGAAGTATTCCCAGAATACAGAAGTCTGACAGTATCCACCCAATTTGTTGCAACAACAAAGAGTACTGGAATATGTCCTTTCATTTGGCAGAGGACTCTTTTATTTTTTAAGGCTAGGTGGAGAAATTTAGCCTGCTATTTAGGGAGCGTGTTGTGCCTTGAGAGTGACAAGCCAAGAGTTTCACTAGAAAGCCAAACTCCAACACAAATTGCATCCTGCCACCCAAGGAACAAAATTGCACCAAGGAAAGAAATTAGCAGGGACAAATCTGTTGTGGGGGCTGTGGTTTGGGAAGGTGTAAGTGGGGGCTTTATGGAGCTCCTTTATACATCCCCCTTCTCTGCGGTACCTCCAGGAAAAACAACATCCCATCAAGTATCTGCCTTGTTTTAAAAGCTCTGTTCATGGTAAAGCTGAATCATGAGGGTGGGGAGGCCCTGGCACAGGTTGCCCAGAGAAGCTGTGGCTGCCCCTGGATCCCTGGAAGTGTCCAAGACCAGGTTGGATGGGGCTTGGAGCAACCTGGGCTGGTGGGAGGTGTCCCTGCCCATGGCAGGGGGTGGAATGAAGTGGTCTGTAAGGACCCTTCAACTCAAACCATTCTGGGATTCTGTGATTCCATGTGGGACTCTGTGCCTGGGCTGCTAATGGAGCAGGAATGGGATCTGTGGTTATCCCAGTGCTGTCCTGGGGCTGATCTGACCAAACTCCCAGTCAGATGAGTCTCGTGGATCTGGGTTTGGGCTTTTTCTTGTCTGCCCACAGTGCCTGCTGGAGTCAGACCCTCTCACCCCTCTGTGCTGTCTCCTCTCTCACACCTTGCCCTGTGCTCTCCATCTGAGCCCCCTTCTGCCCCCCCCCCCCTTGGCTGGGCTGCTGCTGGAGCAGAGCCCGGGCTGGGGATGCCCAGCTCCTCTTCCCAGCCCTGCTCCTGCCCTTCAGTTGCCCACTGGGACTGGCTGCCAGGAACCTGGAAGGAAGTGGTTTGTGGAATGGTGGCAGCGAGGAGCCAGCTCAGAAATGTGGCTTGAGGTTTGTGCTCTGGAAAGCTGAGTGATTTCCACCAGAAGCAAGACCACAAGAATAAAAATCTATCCCAAGAAACGCCTGCATCACCAACCTTTTGAGGATGAGGTCAAGGGGTTCAGTGACCTGGAGGTGCCCAGAGCTGAGCCCCAGGGCCAAGTGCCCCTGCTTTGTTCTGCACAGGCAGCACCAGCACTGGGTATCAGAGCCAGTGCTCTCACAGGGAAGAATTCCTTCCCAATATCCCATCTCTCCCTGCCCTCTGGCAGTGGGAAGCCATTCCCTGTGTCCTGTCTCTCCAGGCCCTGGTCCCTCTCCAGCTCTCCTGGAGCCCCTTTAGGCACTGGAAGGGGCTCTCAGATCTTCCTGGAGCCTTCTCTTCTCCGGGTTGAACACCCCAGCTCTCCCAGCCACAGTTGTTTTTTGGGGAAACAGGCTTTCATGGCCCTGCAGATCCTGCTGGGATGACTGGAGGAGCTCAGGAACAGCTGAGCCACTGCAGGTGTCTGATTTTAGGTGCAGGACATGTGGGTGAGCCCAAGGAATGGCACCAGCAGAGGAGCTCAAGTCATGGCTGCCCTGACACAGCACTTGCACTCAAAACTGGTGTTTCACCAGAACTCTGTGGATGGGAGAGCAGCTCCTCGCTGTGCTTGTCAGCTCTGCTTCAGTGAACAGCTGCCCCTCTACTGCTGCTCCCTTCTTCCTCTTCCTCTTCCTCCCTGCCCCGTGCCTGCCCCACTCCCCACCCACAAAGCCTCCCCACCCAGCAGAGACAAAGCCCAAATCCCAGCTGTGAAGATCATGGAGTCCAGCCATCCCCCCAGCACTGCCATGGCCCCCAGTTCCCGTCAGACACCAGGGGCAGGGCTGAGGAGCCGGGACCGGCCGGGACACGGAGCTGCCCCAGCACCCGGGGGGTCCCTCAGATCACTCAGCAGAAACCCCGGCGGGCCCCGGAGCAGCCACAGCCCAGGGCACAGCCCCGCTGCGGGGCCAGGGAGTGGAGTGCCCTGTGCCCATTCCCATGGCCCCATTCCCACAGCCCAGCACTGGGGGCGGCAGCAGGGAGGAGAAGTGGGACCTGCTGCTCCGCAGACACGGAGCACTCACGTCCCACCTGCAGCCAGAGTGTCACTGGGACAGCTGCCCAGCCACAGGGGTTTGTTTTCTTTAGAGAGGATCTCAGCTTGAAGGGGAAAGAATACCCCCAAATAGAAAAATTTAAAAAAAAAATTAATTAATTAAAAAAAAAAAAAAAAGAAACCACGGCCACATCCTGCCTGAACTGTGCTGGGAGGTGTCACTTGTGACGAGGACACTCAGGGAGCAGCACTGGGGGCGGGAGCTCTGCTGCACTTGCCAAGTGACACTTCAGCTCTGAGTCAATCCACTGAAGCCACAAATCCATTTGCTTGTGAGCAGGAAACCACAGCAGCCCACGGCGCTGCTCAGGACCACGTGTGCCACCGCCTGCCCGCTGCTGTGCCCACCAGGGGAGGGCTCCGTGTCCTGTGGGACATCCTGTAGGGACCCCTGGGAGCTGATCCCTCTGCTCCCCTGGGCTGGGACCCAACGTGTGAGGGGACTGAGCCCTGCAGGGACAGGGCACTGCTGTGGGCAAGATGGGAGGGAAAAAAAGGTCTGGAAAATCATAGAAACACAGAATGGTTTGGGTTGGAAGTGACTTTAAAGGTCATCTAGATCCAGGACCCTTCCCAGGTCATCTACCCCACGGCACCTCCGTGTGCAGGCTGGGCTCCCCATTCCATGCCCACACAGCACACGGAGCCTGTGGCTCCTTGGCCGTGCCTGGCAGTGGCCCAGGGATCTCTCCCGTCCCAGGTGCCAGCCCACACCCCCAAACCCCCTCACGGGCAGGGCTGGGCCCCGCACCCCTCGTGTGGGGCTGGGTGGGGGGAGGCTCCTGGAATGCAGCTTTGAAATGCGGGTGCTTCTTTCCTGTGGGTTCATAAACACTCGACGTGGGTGGCTCGTGACTCACGGGCTCCTCTGCAGAGCACTCCGGGTGCTGCGCAGGGAGGGAGCGGGAATCGGGCCCTGGAGAAGGGGAAGAGAAGCCCGAGCAGTCAGAGGCAGCACCCATGGGCTGGCTGGGACCCCGGGGAGAGGCTGAGTGCCCTGGGGAGGGCACTGGGGTCCCCTGTGCAGCACTGGTGTGACAGCACACACCCACAGCAAACAGCCCCGGCATCACACACACACCCTGATGCCACGAGGGGCCAGCAGAGCAGGGGCTCTCAGGGCACTGCAAAATGACTTCCTGGGGCTGTTCAAGGGGAGCACAACCACTTCACTGCCACGACAAACCACATCGCCTCGGGAGGGTCTGGGGCTTTGCCCCCAGGAGACCTCCCTGCAGTGAGACGGAGCAGGGTGGCACTGGAGAGGGTTTGGGTGGCTCTGGGCACTATAGACACCCTGGGTTAGTGCACTGGTACAACAAAACATCCCCTAATAACACATGGTAGTTGTGGGAAAGGCTCGGAGACCACACAGGCACCACACACCCTCCTCCAGGCTGTGCAAGGAGGGAAAACAACCCCCGGGTGCTGCTCAGTGACAGGAGCCAAGTGCCCCCGCACAGCCCCGGGCACACACCCACTCACTGTGTCAGCCAGGATGGCACAACCTCCCCAGACCCAGGCACCAGGGTCACACATGCAGCACCTCCTCCCCCCGACCTGGGGTTACACTCAGCAGCACAATTAGGAGGAGAAAAGTAATTACACGGTAGAAAAACATGAGAGAGAAACAGCAAAGCATGTTTTGGGGGGAGATGTTATCTGTGGAGCAAAATCGTGCTCTCAGGAGCTTTGACAGGTTTGGAATGTTTTACTGTGGCACTACAGCACCAGGAGAACACCCGGACTGCCAGGCAGAGCCACATCCCTGCCACCAGAGAGACTGGCTCTGCTCCATTCCCGGCTGGACACACAGAGCTGGGCTGGACACATAGAGCCAGGCTGGACACACACAGCCTGGGTGGGTGTTCACAGCCCAGCTGGACACTGACAGCCCATCCATACACTCACATTCAGCCATTTTCCACCCAAAACCTCCACACAGCAGCAGGAGCAATAGCTGAGCTCCCTCTGTGTAGACCAAGAACAAACCAGCCCATTTCCAACAGGCCACCAACTGCTCCGGGGCAGGAATACTCACCAGCCATTCATTCCTTTTTTATTAAAGCAGCACTGCACGGAGTTTCTGGAACAGCCACGTGCACGTTCTCCCCGCCGAGGATTTTGCTCCTGGCTGCAGGTGATATAACCTGTGCCCTGAGTTGGCTCAGCAGCAGCAGCACCCACTTCAAACCCGGGCTGCGCTGGCATTTGCTGCCAGCAGCGCTGCCCCAGGAGGAACAAGGAGCCTCTCCCCTCCCTCCCACCTCCTTTCTCTTTCTTAACCTTTTTGGCTCTTTTATTAAAGCAACTGAACAGTTTAGAGGGTTTTTTTCCTCCCCCCTTCTCCTGTGTGGCTCTCGGTGTAATCTGCCTTGAATATTTGATGTGGAGTCTCTCGTGAGAGTGAGGAGTGTTTTTATGGGCGCTGGAGGAAAACTCTTGCAAGGCAGAAGTGGTAATGAGCACCCCTGAGTACCCTCTCGGTTTCACAACTGCCTGTGTTTAAAAATGAGCAGGAATTGGGCAAGTGGTTCTCATCTGGGAGAGGCACAGCCTCCCGCTCCCAGCAGTGCTCTGCCTTCCAGGAGCTCAGAACAGTCGAGCAACACTTGTTTATTCCAATTGAAGCTGACACCAGCAGCAGTCCAGACCAACCAGACGAGCTCGTGTGTGTCCTGTTTTACTTCCAACTCGGATTAACAGCATCTCTTTAATTCCTAAAGGCCCATTCTGGGATTTGCAGACAGTGTTCAAACACCAACCCAGGCTGTGTCACTCCATGTCCCCCCACTCGCGTGTCCCCTCCGTGCCCAACATCGTGATTCCGCACAAGGCGAGAGCTCCCAGCCCAATTACTGGGATGAACTCCTGGGAAGCTTTTCATCACACCCTCACACGTGGCTTCTTCCACATCCAGGTCTCTGAATTTAACACAGCAGACACGATTCCTCTCCTTTTCAAAGGCAAAATATTCCCTTTCATTTCCAGACCTCTGTACATCATAACCCAGAGCAAACTCCGTGCGGAGCTGCTCGGCAAAGCTGCGGCTCCAGGGTTGGAATAAACAGCTTGGAGAGTCCTGGGGGTATCACTGCTCATCCTGAAAGGAGTTTGCCCCCAAAGCACACACCTGCAGGGCACCTGGCCAGGCTGGCAGCAGGATGAGAGCTGTTCCGTGCTCAGCGAGCCCCGAGCGGGCTCTGGTAGGGGGATGGGACAAAGGCTGGGGTGAAGTTCTGTGGGTGCTGGTGCTCTCTGTGCCTGCAGCATCCCACTGCATCCCAACCAGACCACCTGCATCCCAACAGGACCACCTGCACCCCAGCAGGGTCGGTTGCCACATGGATCTGACAGAAAACAGGATCCCCGATGGATCCTACGAGAGCAGCGGGGTCCCACTTCTCCAGGAAGCCCCAGGAAAACGGCTGAGCAGCAGATGCTCTTCAAGGGCCATGGCTCATTCATAGGGACAATGGCAAAGCAGCCACAAAGTGGGAGGAGAGGCAAAGCCATGGGACAAATGAGGCCTCGCTGGGGCCTTGCCAAAGCCTTCTCCCTCCCCACGCTGCCCGCAGGAACTGCTGGAGCCGGGGCTCGGTGCCCGCAGGGACCAGCCAAGCCCGGCACCGAGCCCTGCAAGGACCAGGGGTCCATTTCGGAGATGCAGGGTTTGGTTATTTTAATGAGGATTAACAAGTTGATTAGTGCAGCTCGGGCAGGGCTGGGGGCTCCCGCAGCTGCGGGGGCTTTGTGAGGGAACAGCCCGGGCTCCTCCTGCTTCCTGTGCCCCAGGGGGGCCAACACAGCCCCTCGCCCATGCGAGACCGCAGCCCGTCCCCACGGCCGGGATTATCCGCCTGTTCCCGGACAAACCCCGGCTGTGGCCGTGCCAAGGCTGTCTGCAGGCAGGGGCTGGGGGCAGGAAGCCCCCGCAGAGCCCCGGGGTCACACCCGGTGCCCACAGCCTCCCACCCCTCGGCGAGAGGGAAAGGGGCACATTCACAAGCCCCGCTCCTCGTGGGGGACTGCAGCCCCCCATATCTGCTGGAGGGACAACACAGCAGGGCATGAGCGACCCAGGAGGTGCCTGGAATGGGATGAGGATAACTTCCTTCTCCGACTGACAGGGTTGGATGCCACCTGGATCAATCTGGTCTGGTGGAAGGCATCCCTGCCCATGGCGAGAGGTGGAATGAGATGAGCTTTAAGGTCCCTCCTAACCCAAACTATTCCAGGATTCTCTGTGTCCAGCACCCTCTTTGCCAGAGACCCCCCTGCTCGCTCCATGATCCAGACCAACCTGTGCAGCTGGAAGGATCAGCACCAAAGATCAGCTGCACTCTCAGATGAACCAGCACGTTGCAGCAACATGGGAAGGAGATTTGTTTTCCCCCTGGGGTTGGTCCATCCCCACCCCGCTGTGCTGCAGTAGGATCAGAGAACATTATTAAAATCGTGTCATGCTACCTATCAATAATAAGTAACCAGAATAAATTCACTGCTCTCTGCTTAATAACCCTGCCAGATTTTCATTGAAATATCTGCACAGAAATGGGTCCTCATTCCGTGAGCCCTTCAGATGGACACCAGTTCCACAGCTCAGAGACAGCCAAGGAGAACCCACCCCAGTTGTAATGGGAAAGGGCTTTTCTCCTGCTGCTGAGGGAGGAGGAGGATTTGGGGACTGATAAAGTCAGTGACAGTGATGTGCTCCTGTTTAGATGCAGTCCAAGCATCCACCCTCATCTCCCTATCAGGTAATTGCAGCTGGGAAGTGGTCCCGCTGCGGATCCCTGGATTCCTTGGCCAGCAGCACCATCAGGGTTTCATTCCCAGGGACAGGATCTGGGGTGTGGGCAAAAGATGTAGAACAGAACAGCAAAGCTGGCCCTGAGATGCTCCCAGCTCAAAGAGGCTGTGGCAGAGTCCCCAAACTCCCCCCGGGGCAAAGGATGGGACAGATCCACCAAAGCCCATTTGACCTGCCCAGTGCAAGGAGCAGCAATTCTGGGAGAGTGTGGTCCATCCTGCTGCACATCAGCCTTGCTGATCCCAAAACCACTGTCCTTGGGGAGGCTCTGCTCTTTCCCAGGCGTGTTTTAGCTCAGTTGGCTCTGGGTGTTAACACTGCCACAGGCCCAAAGGGGCTCCAGTGGAGCTCGGTGCCCTGGGTGGGAGTTACTCGTGCTGGCAGCTCCAGCTGCAGGAGCTGGCTCACAGCCTAAGAAGCCCCACTTTTCCACCACTGCAAAGTGGGACAGAACAGGGGGGGAAGCACAAACTACCCTATGGAGAGGAACAGCAGGTCTCTGCCCTCCTGTGGCACAGCCCATCCTAACCCTGCTGTCCCCTGCACAGGGGTGGCAGGGCATGGCCAGCACCTCCAAGGATCTCTGTGCACGTGGGGATGTGACGTGGGGATAGATCCCTGGGATGCACAGAAAAACCCTGGCACCAGACCCACAGCCCTGGGAGGGGAGCAGCACTGAGCAGGCAGAGGCAGGAGCATCCCATGGGATGTGTGTCGG
>NW_020884997.1:329660-336848 GCF_003945725.1 Corapipo altera
AACTGGGCTCCCCCATCCTCCCAGTTCCCAGCTCAGAGCTGGGCTCCTGCCGGGCCGCCCCGGCCGTGCAGCTCAGCATGTCAGTGGGGCTCCTGCCTGCGTTGTATTTGGCTTTTGGAACATGTCAAAGCAGACTGCTGCCCTCCCGGCGCTCTCAGATGTGGTCGGATTGTTTTCGCCAAAACTTCCCAAATACAAAGTTTCAACCTAAAGCAGACGTTGCCCACAGAAAGCTTTCCCCCCGAGCGAACTGCGAAGTTATAAGCAAATAAAACTGGATTTAATAATGGGAAATATTCATCATTCTTGTGCATACGCCTCTGAAGTCAAACCACCCTGGTAGAAGACATCCTTCTCCAGCAAAACGCAGTCTGTGCTGGATGCTTGCTGCTCTTTGGACCAAAGCACATGGAAAACCGGGTTTGTTTCCCTTCATGTGGGCACAACCTCCTGGCACTATTTAAATCTCCTTGTAGTCTCAAAAATTACTGAGGAGCTGCGTTGTTGCAGCCTTTTTCCAAGAGATCCCCAAGCCTGTCTCCCCCAAAAGCCTCCCGGCACAGCGCGGTCCTTGGGTCCAACAGCATCCCAAATCCCACTGGGCAGCTCGTGGACACAGAAGGATCCTGCTCTAGTTTTCAGTCAAACCCCAGAAATGAGGGGTATCAGGGCACCTTGCAGCAGCTGCAGCGGGGCAGGCAAAGAGCATCCCTGGCCCATCCCATTCCCCACCTCCCCACCGGCCCTGCCACAACAAGCGAGGCTTTAATTTGCTGTGGTCCTCAGCACCACAGAGCTCTTTGTTCTCCCAATCTATAAACTAATTAAACCCGACCGAGGCTGGTTTTCACATTCTCTGTCTTTCTTTTTTTTTTTTGTACTGGAAACCATGAGGGAAATACCAGGGAGTGCAAAAGCACAACACGGAGTCTCAGCAGCGGCGCAAACGTCGCACGGGAAGCTTCTCACGACATGGAGTCGTCAGACCTTCCCCTAATGCTCCTAATGAAATGGCCTGGAATTACAGGGCCTCGTTAATGCCGAGCTCCCACGAGAGCCGGGCACAGCGCCGGGCCCGGCGGGCAGGATCAGGCAGCAACATGTGTTTGGAACGGGAGACTCCCGGGCTGGGCTTTGGATCTGCTGCAATTTGTTACGGGACGTTGCGCAAGCGACACCACCGGGCGTGTGGTTTTATCCAGAGGGGCCATAACTCATCCCCCACTGTGGGGCTGTGGGAAGGGCAGCCCGAGGTGCCCAAACACACACAGAGGGGTTGCCAGGCTGCATCAGCCCCTGCCCACCCCTGTGCCCCTCCGTGCCACCCAGGCTTCAGGGGGGGGGTTTCTTTCAGGTTTCACAGCCGGAGGTTTTCACCAGCACAGGAGGTTTGCTGAGAGGGTTGGAGACAGGAAAAATAAGCAGGAAGATAAAGGTCCACTTCAATCAAGCGCAGTGTACAGACAAATCTCTCCCAGGACGTAAAAATGGAGGAAAACCAACAATGCTTCAGGCTGTTTTTCTCTCCCAGGGATCTGGAGCAGTGGAGAGGACCTGAGCCAGCTGAAACAGAGCTGCACACACCAGGTGCATGGAAAATTGGGATGGAAACAGCAGTTTGCCTCATCCACATACCACCTCCACCTCCTCACCCTGCACCTTTGAGCCAGGCAAACCGGGGTGAGCCTGATCTGCTGGAGGTGGCACTGGGTGAGGGTCCTCAGCCCCCCAGACCGGACTGGGGAGGGGGCACGGCAAGGTCCAAGGTTCGGCTGTGACAGCACATCCCTGCTGACTGTCCCAAATAGAGCCCTTTGAAGACACCTGGGTAAGTAACATCCCCAGGCTCCTTTCAGTCCAAAAATAGTGCAAGAGGTGAAAAGACCTCACCTGACATGGGGACAATCTCACACTGTTTCATCCAGGAGGCCACACGTGTGCCCAGGAGAACACATACCCCAGCTATGCTGAGGAGGAGGAGGAGGAGCTGAGGAAGGACAGAGAACACTGTGAGTTCTTCTGGCTCTCTGGCACAGTTTGTCTCATTCCTTCCCAGTCACATCCACCATGTGCTCGTGCTCTGCCATCTCAGGGACAGGAGCCTGGGGGAAGGTCGTGCTCTGTGACCGACATCAAGGTACCTCCCCAGCCAGGGAATTTGTTATTCTCCCTGATAAGCTGTGATCCCTTAAAGACACTTCCCTGTATCCTTCCATCTTACACAGCTCTTCCCTGCCAGCCTGGGAGGTGCTTTGAGCTGCTGCCTCTGGTTTAAATGGAGGATCACACGGCGCGGGTGGAAATGCAGCGATTGGGAAGTGACAAATCTCCCGTTTCCCCAGGAGCATCCGCAAAGCACGAGCCTCCAAGCAAAGCTCCTCTTCCCCGAAAAGGAAGAGAAGGAAAAGAGCAACGCTTCAGAAATCAGAGCTTCCTTTACAGGGATTTAAAAGGGAAAAGATGCAAAACACTCCACGAATTCCCATCTCTGCGAGGCAGAGCTGTGGAGCTGAGAACGTGCAGCCGTCTGACAAGGGCAGCACGGCACAGCACAGCCCTCCCCCTCCAGAACACCTTCCCCCTGGAGATCTGAGATCAATGCCTTTCCATACTGGAGGCAGCGATTCTTTGTGAGCTTTAGGAGGGACAACATCAGCTCCAGCCAGAAAGGAAGGATCCCTCCGGGGCTGCTGAAAGCGCTCCCAGTTCCTCACCTCAGCCCTGCCTGCACAGAGAGGGAGGTGAGGGGCACAACAGGGGTCCAGAGGGACTGGCTGTGAGGAAGGGCTGGGAGGCTGGAGGGAGGAGGATGGGCCAGTGGGACAGGCTGGAGCACATCCAGCATGCAGCCGAGCTCCAGGTCACATCATACGTGTGGCTGTGTGTGAGGGACAACACACACAACACAACACCCAGGCCCTTGGGTGCTCTGGGCCCTCGCTGTGTCAGAGGCAGTCACAGGGGTGGGTAACACAGGGACAAGTCACCTGGACGCTGGCACAAACCATCTCCATGTTCCTGGTGCTGAGGGTTGGAAGAGGGGGCATCACAGGGTCCTCTCTGCCCCTCAATTTTCCTGCTGAGCCACCCAGTGCAAAGCAAGACCCAGCCATGGACCCAGCCCAGGGTAACAGTCTCCCCTCTGAAAGGCTGGGCAAATGCACAGGGAGAAGGAAAGGATTTGTAGTAATCAAGAATTCAACCCTGAGAATAAGGTACCAATCAACAATCTCTCCTTTTGGATTCACCAAGTACCACTTAAAGTGCTCAGAAAACAGTGACTCATCTCTGATGTTATTGTTAAAATCCACACCAAGGTGTTTTTTAGCAAATATCAAGTGCCCTGACAAAGAGCATCAGGAATAAAGTCTTAAAAAAAAATGAGTATTTCTTTCTAAAGAGAGCTGATTCATTACATTGTAATCCTAAAAAAAGTATAATCAGACAGCTCAGATGAGGCCATGGAGATGCCCCTCTGCTCTGGAGCCAGGCTGGGACAGCTGGGGGGGTTCACCTGGAGAAGAGAAGGCTCCAGGGAGACCTGAAAGCCCCTTCCAGGGCCTAAAGGGGCTCCAGGAGAGCTGGAGAGGGCCTTGGGTTTCCCAGAGCATCTGTGGCTGCCCCATCCCTGGAAGTGTCCAGGGCCAGGTTGGACAGGGCTTGGAGCAACCTGGGATGTTCCTGCCTTTGGCAGGGGATGGGACTGGATGACCATTAAAGGTCCCTTCCAATCCAAACCATTCCAGGATTCCTGGGATCTCTGACAAGCTCAGCAGCTGCTCCTGAGTGCTGCTGCCTGACTGATGTGGAGGGATGGGGAATCTTCCTGCCCCTCGTGGCACATCCTTGGTGGTGCTGAGCACTGACACGGCTCAGCTCAGCACGACCAGGAACACCCGGAATCTGGGAGCCAGGCCTGGAACAAGGCACTGCAGAAGCCCTTTATTAACCTTGTCTGTGATCTCCGGGGCATCTGCCAGCAGAGCAGCACCGAGCTGCAGAGGAGGGGAGGGGAGGGCAGCAATCTGTGGGGCTGCAGGGTCCCTCCCCCCGAGCCCCCTCCCTGCACGGGCAGCCCCAAATGCTAATGCAGATGCCAAACCCCTGTAAAATGCCTGCTGAATTCTGGGGAATTAGGAAATTTCCATTTCAATTCAAATACAAATTAAACTCCGAGTTGTCATCAAAGAAAAGAAGAAGATGAGGATCAAAGTGATGCAACACTCTGGGAAAGGAAAAGATTAAAGAAAGTAAATTGAACAAGATTTTAAAGAGATATTAAAAGGTGTTAATGCAAGCTAATGCGGCTAATGAAGAGAAAGGGAGGCTATTCAATTAACATTTGCAGCAAGGAGAGGAGAGCTTTCTACACCTCCGCTATAACATCAAAGGGTGGATGCTACCTCTTATTAAAAGGGAACATAGAATATTTAAAAGGCAGAATAGATTAAAATAGATTTCAGATAATTACGTCTACCTCCATAATGGCAACAGTTTATCATTATATTCCAAAAACAAATCTAATAATATGTGCCACATACTGCGGTTAGAAACATTCTTTGAAGTGCTTCAGAGAAGCAGCAATTAAACCCAACCCAGGTGGTTTCCCTGGGTAATGGGAACCTTGAGATGTCCAGCTGGAGCTGGGAATGTGCCCCCGGCCCCGCGGCCCGTGAGGGGCAGGATGTGGCACAGGAGCTGGGCTGGGGGGGCAGGATGTGGCCCGGGAGCTGGGCTGGGGGGCCGCTCCTGCAGAGGAGCCCGGGCTGGCCCTGCCGGGTCCTTAACACGAGCTGACGGTCCGTGCTGGCAGCAGAGCCAGCCAGGGCTCCCAGGGACCTTCAGCTGACATTAAGGGTTGGCTGCTATGGCCAAAAGGAGCCACTGCCCTGCTCCCGCCTCTGCTCAGCACATCCCGCCGTCCTCCCGCTCCGAGAGGGGACAGGGAAGGCAGGGAAAACCCTGGAGAACACACACAGGCAGAGCACAGCCCAGCTCCCCACGAAGTGACGAGCCAAAGCCTCCTCCTGATCTCCCCTGCGGGGTTCAGGTCCTGCTGGCAGCGAGGGAGCTCCCGGCACACACCGGAACGCCGCTGGGACACAGCGGTGTCTGACACGGGAGATGTTGTTTGGTTGGTTTTCAGCAACAATTAAAGATAATTTGAGTGTTTGCAAACACCTCGAGAGCAAACACCGAGGCCCCGGCGCAGCCCCGTCTCCCTGGCGGGCGGATGCTCCGCGGGCTGCTGTGTTTTACCAGCAGGGATTGCTTGCAGAGCTCTGCGTCGCCGCAGGGCTTTTATTGTCACAAAACAAAACCAGGGGAAAGAAATGGAAAACCTGTGTCTTGGGAAGAGCCCAGAGCCGCAGCGCTCCCACTGTGCTGGGAAGCAATGGAGGGCCCGAACCCGGGCTGAGTGCAGCTGTGGCAAGGCTGGAGAGCGCACGGGGGGCTGTGCTGGAAACGTCTGCCTGCTCCAAACTGGACTTTCCTTTAGAGGCTGCACGTGGGTCTGTGCAGAAGGTGGGCCCTGAACAGCCTGAGGCGATGCCCGAGCTCAAGTCCCTCGTCCCCACGCCGCGTGTCTGCGCTCCCTGTGCCAGGCTGAGGCCAGAGGGAGACATCGAGCTCCTGCCTGAGCCCATCCCAGCCCTCCAGCACGATCCCACGGCACAGAGGCTGCCAAGACACAGCAACCACCAGAGCTTTCTGAAAGTTATTTTCCTTCTGGTTAAGGGGGAAGCAAACAGACACTGTGTTAACCCCCGGGCAGGCTGTCTGAGGAGGAGAATCCATGTGGTTTTAATCTCCTCCCGAGAGGCTCAGCACCACCCCTGGTTCCTGGGAGCCGGCAGCCGCCTCCTCACGTGTCCCTGGGTGTGGAGAAACCAAAACCATCCAAATCAGGTGGTTTTGGGAGACTCAGACAAACCTGTCACCTGATTCTGCTCCTCCTGGAGCCATCCCTCGGTGTCTTCAGAGACTCGTGGCATTTTCCCTAATTTAGCCAGAAAGAAAAGCAGGGAAAGGGCCTCTTTTGCTCTGTTCTGGGGTGGCATTTTGGCTTATTTGGCTCCCTTGCTATCGCTGGGGGGGCAGTTTGTGGGCTCACCTGGGGGAGCAGCCCCTGGCAGCACGGCAGGAGCCCATCACCTGCACAAAGGTGTCCAGCACAAGGGACCAGGAGCTGGGAGCACAGTGAGGGTCCAGCTCAAGGTGCTGGATGTTGGCACTCCTAATGTCTCATCCTTCCCTGCTCCAAGCCATACCCAGAGCAGCCCCCCAGAGGCACACATGGCTCTAGATCCCACAGGAGACGCCCTTTCCCAAGAGCATTTCTCCCCTCTCCTGCCCTTGAACACTTCCAGATCATTGATCCTAACACAGATTATCTACTTTGTCAAAACCTCTTTTAGCTCTCCTGGGTAACGCTCCTGCCCTGCCATTTCTGTTCCAGTTACCCAAGAGGGAGGAAGAGGAGGTGGAGCTGTGGTCAGGACTCAGTGGGACCCCTCCCAGCAGGGACCCCAAGGGCTGGGCACAGACCAGCACACTCTCCCCACACCAGGCAGCGTTCGGGGATGCTCTGCTTCTGCTCCTCCTCTGATCCCCTGCACAGAGCTGCCCAGGGAGCTTCCCCTCCCCATCCTCGTGGGACCCCCAGCAGTCAGGACTCACTCCTGCCCCGCGCTGGGCTGTGGTAGCCGTGCCAGGAGGTGTCACTCCCCATCTCATCCCACTCCCTCGCCCTTCCCAGCACAGCCGGGACCTGCTCCCGCACGTCGCAGCCGCTCAGTGCTCAGCGTGGACATGTCCCTGGAGCAAGAGCAAACTGTGTCCCTGCAGCAAGAGCAAACTGTGCCCCAGGAGCATGGTGGGACTGGGGAACCTCCCTGCTGCACGGGCTGAGCAATCCTCTTCCCCACCTCGGAGTTCCTGCTCCCTGCTCCCCAGAGTCGCCCCCACGCCCGGCTGGAGCCCTGCAGGAGGGACCTCTGCTGCTGCACAGGGTCTGCTGCTGTGGGGACCTCCAGCAAAGCTCCCCTCAGCTCCACACAGGAGCATTTCCTTGGATGGAATCGGTGACATCCCCAGGTTTGGGGCCGGAGCACTCAGCCCAATGAGCGGAGGAGAGGCAGGATCTCCCCATCCCAGCAGAGGAGAGGCAGGATCTCCCCATCCCAG
>NW_020884997.1:336858-385491 GCF_003945725.1 Corapipo altera
GAGGAGAGGCAGGATCTCCCCATCCCAGTGGAGGAGAGGCAGGATCTCCCCATCCCAGCGAGGGCACATAAAACACACAGAATTAGCAGAGCTCATTATTTCAAGTGCCAGAGGATTTGGTGGAGATGCAGCAGCTTAACAGCCCAGCATTAGCCTGGTGACCGGCTCAGCTCCACTGCCAGAGCCCTCAGCCCATCCCTCACTGCCACGAGTAGCAGGCAGAGGAGTCTGGGCACTGACACCCCCAAGGACCCCCTGCCTGCCCCTCTGAACCCCACCTTCCCCTGCAGAACCTGTGCAAACACCCACCCTGGAACCCTTCTCACCCCTGTTTGGAGAGAACCCCCCACTTTTGGGGATTCTTTCACAGGGAAATGTCAGCCCTGCTGAAACATTTAAATTTTCCCATGGGAGATGTCTAAACAAAACATTAACATTTTGACTCAAAATGTCATTTCAGTCTGGTTCTTCAATTAAAAACAAAATGACATTTCAAGTCAAAACGTCGATTTGAAACTGATTTTTTTTGTTGTTTTACTTCAGAAACCAAAATTCTATTTCAAGTAAGAGAGACAAGAAAGGCTTGTTCGGGAGCACTGGTTTCTCCTTGATTTGCTGAGCAAACACCCCCAGGGAACCCAAATTCTGTGAACAATCAGTTTTAAGGGGTTTTTTTTTCTTTAAAAAAAAATTCTTCCAGGAAGATGCTGGTTCCTGAGCTAATTCATCCCATGAAGGAAAGCTCAGCGGGCCATCCAAGGGGGCCAGGATTGTTCCCATGTCCCCAAGGGCCCCACAGGGATCAAGGCATCACCTGTGCTCCACAGGCCCCTGTCCAGAGACACCTCACCTGGCTCTGTCACTTGTCACCCTTGAGCCCCTGGGGACCACGGGCAGCCTGGGCTCTTCTTGGCTTGAGACATTTGCCTGGTGCTCAACATCATCATCACGGCAAGATTTTCCCTCCGGTAGAATCAGAGTGGAGCAAAAATTCCCCGAGCAATTTACTGGAGGAGTTTAACATCCTTTCCCTGCCTGTTTTCTTCTCTCTATATATAAAATATTCTTTTATGTGCTACAGAAATACTTCGAAACCGACTTATCCTTAAGTGTTACGAGGCCTTTTTCTTCCAGCTGCAAAAACATCCCGGAGCAGGTTGGGCTGTCCCGCCGGAGGGCCGTGGCCTCGCTCCGTGGCACCTCGTGGCACATCTACAAAGGGCTGGGAAGGCTGTGGAGCGTGTGACAGCGTCCCAGGGAGTATCCTGGGCTGTAATTTAAACACCCAATAAGCAGTTACGTTACCAGAGGAGTAACTCTGTGTTAGAACCTGCTGAAATGTTCACAATAAACTCCAAACCGCACAAAATTCTCTTGGTTTTGGCTCGGCCTGGACTCAGGTTAAATCTGCACAGGGGCCGACTGGGGAGCGAACTCAGCCAGCTGGTTTTACTGTGGGTTGAAGATGGTGAGAAATTCCACTTTGCAGGGCTTTCCCATGAAATGCAGCCACTGCAACCATGGCTGGTTGGGGCTTTGGGCGTACAGAAAGAGTCTCCAGCTGCTCCAGGTGGATGTTGCAACCTGCATTTGGTAAGAAGGTACCTTCCACTTTCTGCTCTCCCAAAGCAGGGGCTGCTCTGGCTCTCGTGGATCTGGAGATGACAACTGAGGAACAGCCAGTCTGTGACTCCCAGGACAGCAGCTATTCAATCCCACATGAATAAGGACTTAAATTTCCCAACTGGATGCTCACAGGAATAGTCAGGCCGTATTTAGATGCCCAAGTCATTTTGGGATGGAGTCGACGTGGCTCCAGACAAGACCAGAGTCTGCTGTGGGTACACACAGACATGGTTCTGCTCCAAGGAGGTCACTTATAAGGCAAGGCTGGCAAAGAGTAGAAAAAGCAGCCCAGGATTGTGGGGAAATTTGCTCGAGGTCACACCAAGCCAGTGCCAGAGTGGGGAACAGCATCCAGGCCTCCAGCTCACACCCCGGGCCCTCGGCAAGGAAACCACATCCAAGGGCTTCCCGAGGAGGCAGCCAAGCCAAACCACAGACCCAGGCAGTGCTCGTGGCTCCCTTCGTCTGAAACAAAGAGATGGTGAAAGTAAAACCCATCCTTTCCCTCTGGTCCTTCCCAAACCTTTCTCCCAAGGAGAAACACCAGCAGAGCCAAGCCCAGAGAGGAGGACGAGGTTGTGGACTCACCATCCCTGGAAGTGTCCAAGGCCAGGTCTGACAGGGCTTGGAGCAACCTGGGCTAGTGAGGGGTGCCCTGCCCATGGCAGGGGGTGGAATGAGTAGGGCTTCAAGGCCCCTTCCCACCCAAAGCATTCCCTGACTCTGTGGGCTCAGCCTTTGGAGGCTGATGGGGCCCAACCAATCTCCTGCTTCCCCAGGAGACCTTCTGCACTGATCCAACACCCACAGTCCCCATTCCCACGTCCCCAGGACTGTGCTGGCAGCTCCTGGAGCCTGGAGCTCGTGTCCCTGCAGACAAAGCTGATGAGCAGCCGAAGGACAGCACGGGCTGATGCCTCACCAGCACCTCCTCACCACTTGTCCCCACCACCACAGGCCCTGGCAGCCTGGAGCTCCACAGATTTCCTGCCATTACACCGTGTTCCTTCTCCGTGCAGGGAAGAAACTGCCACTTCGCTCTTATTAGCCAATTAGGTCCCTAATTAGCTGATGTAATTACTCCAAGGAAGTGATTTCATTTAAGAAAAACCTTATTCCCGAAAGCAGACGGAGCCAGCCCATCACCAGCACGAAGGGACAGTGGCTGCTGGGATGGGGATGGTGTGGGGACAGTGTGGGGACAAGGCCAGGCTGCTCTGGCCGCCTGCGGGGCCGGAGGAAGCGGCTCCGTGTGCGGGGAACAAACACGGCGTCATCCAGAGCGAGAACCCACAACGAGCTTCCCATCAACAATTTGTTCTTTCACCAGAGATCAGATAAGTTAATCAGCGCGGCTCCATCTGTCGAAAGGACGAGGGGGGAAAAATAATACTGCTTATTTACATTTTTTTCTTTTCTTGATGTAACTTCTAGATCTAATCAGCACCAAGCTGTGCTTTAATTGGAATTATATGGCAGACGTGCATTTCTCTACAGCTCGTTTGTTTCTTCAGCACAAAAACTCCTCAGTCAAGTGGACGAGGTGGCTCTCGGCATCCTCCTGCCTGGCCTGGGATGTGTCCTCCTGCTCCTGCTTGGAGCTGGGGCACCCCAGGGCCCTCTGAATCCCCACACTCCTTCCCGTGCCCCACAGGAGCTGGAAGGTGGATGTGAGGTGCTGGGAGGGACTCGGTCAGCTGGACAGGCAGGGCTGGCACTGAGGTGCCGAGCGGGAGCTCTGCAGGACATTGTGCTGCCGTGGCTGTGAAGCCTCAACGAGCCCCACATTTCTTTTCTCGGCAGCCCGAGAGCCAAACGTCCTCCCCAGAACGGGAACAGCTATTTCGGTGTGACGCCGGGAATAGCTGCTCTCCCCGAATGTGACTCGACAAGCACAAGATCTTCCCCAGCCCTCCAGCAGCCTGAGCTGTAAAAAGTCGATGCAGATATTGTGACCTTTTAAGAAGGCAGAGATCTGTGAGGTTTAAATAGCACACCACGACGACTCCCAGGCACAGCCGCTGCCAGACAGCTCGTACACGCCGGTTTCCAGGTCAGCAGAGCTGAAGCAGCACAGTGACCCCCCAGGAGCGAGCAGGGCGAGGGCGGCCGAGCCGGAGCCCCCCGGCCTCGGGCACGGGGAGCTGGAGGCGCTGCCGCCTGGAAGCAGCCGCTGGAACAGCCCCGATCCGGGTTGTGAGTGTCACACAAACGGGCACCGTCTGATTCGCTACCGACGGTTTTGAGCTGCAAATTAGCAGCCAAAAGCTGTTAAGTGCTTGAATTCAAGCACGGCAATCAGAAAGGGATGGGGACAGGGACGAGACACCCAGTCTGCTCCCCAAAGCACCCCATTAAGGCAGAATTAATGCATGTATGCGAGTCGGGTCATTAGAGGACAGGGATGTTTGCACTCCTCCTTTCCCACAGCCCGGCTGGTGGCTAAGCTGGAAAAATCCCCAAGATGGGCAAATGCCAACACACTAAACTGCGGTTTATGTCACCTAGAGCATTCTGCAAAGTCTCAGTGATCTGCAAATAATTAAAGGAGAAAGCAATCAATCTTGTTGTTCAAAACAGCGATTAGCCTGGGAGAACCCGGCATTGTAATTCCACCGGCACCCAGGGGGGAAGATGCCGCATGCATAATGATAGCTGCGAGTCCTCACAAGTTCAAGGACCACGGGGTGTTCTCCGGTTGTGATGGGAATTTCCTACGCGTCTCCGAGGCTGTGTCATCCTGTGTTTCACAAGCCCTTTGCCAAAGGAACAGAGGAACAGCTTTGCCGCTCGTCAGGCACAGCCCGGCTCGGTCGCCCCGAGGACAAGGGCACTTCTCTTCCTGGGTTTTCCCAGGACGTGACCCAGGAGTGATGCAGAGGGTGAGGTGCAGGAGGTGCAAGAGCCAGGGCATCCCTCGGCCTGCAGACTGGCGACAGCTGATGTGTCCACGTGTGTGGAGGGAGAGAGAGCTCTGGGAGAGGCCAGAACGCTGCACCTGGACAGGTGTGGCCGGCAGTGGAAGCCCTGCCCCATTCCAGGGAATCATTTCGGTTGGAAAAGCCCTCTGAGTCATCAAGTCCAGCCGTTCTCCCAGCATGGCCAAGGCCACACTAACCCATATCCCCAAGGGTCACATCCACATGGCTTTTAAAACCCTGAGGGGATGGGGACTCCACCACTGCCCTGGGCAGCCTGTTCCAGTGGTCCTTCTATTCCAGGAAGGAATTTTCCCAATATCCAACCTGACCCTCCCCTGGCACAGCTGGAGGCCGTTCCCTCTCCTCCTGTCCCTTGTTCCCTGGTAGCAGAGCCCGACCCCCCCCCGGCTCCCCCCTCTTGTAGGGGGGTTCCGGGCCCGGAAGGTCCCCCCTGAGCCTCCTTTTCTCCAGGCTGAGCCCCCCCAGCTCCCTCAGCTGCTCCTGCTGCTCCAGCCCCTTCCCAGCTCCGTTCCCTTCCCTGGACACGCTCCAGCCCCTCAGTGTCCTCCTTGTGAGGAGCACACAGAGGTGGAGTGCCTCAGTCACACAGGGGCTGAGACCAGCACCAGCCCAGGGATCCAACCAGCCCAGAAACCAAGCAGCACTAACTCCATCTCCTCGAGGCCTGGCTACCCAACCTCCACCCTGCCCCATCCATCCCTCAGCATGGCCAAAAGCCCAGCAGATCCCTGCAGGAATATCAGGATTACAGCTCTGCTTCTCCGTGACTGGGAGGAGAAAGAAACCCTCTCCACGAGCAGCACACACACATATGTAGGGCTGTGTAGCACTTCCTACCCACCTTCTGTTGTGTGTTTGGATGTCAGACTCTGCATCTGTGGCTCAAGCAGCCCACAGAGAGCTGGGAGGGATTGCACAGCGCTCGCTGGGGCGAGCTGGGGGTGTCTGTTTTGTGTATCCTCACGGCAAACACCAGCGGTTTCACAGCTCGGAGCTGCCTCACCACAAGGCCAAGAGGAAGTTGCAATTACTTGTTGATGGTTTTTTAAAGCCCTCATCCAAGCCCCACGCACAGGCAGCTCCCCTGAACCCGTCGCTTCCCAGAAGCTGCCACAGGAGCTCGTTGTTGCTGCTCCACCACGTACCTGCTCCTCTCCAGCACGAGGAAACCCCCCCTGCCAAGCCAATTCCCAGGGCGGCTGTGGGGAGACTTGGCTCGGAAAAAAGTAACATTTCAAAACCAAAAATAAGGGAAAACTTTTCCCTCAGCCCCCCCCTTCCACATTCCAGGGCCGCTGTGGCCGTGAGGAGACACCAACCTGGAGAAGAGGGGATTTCCCAGCCCAGATGAAGTTTTCTGTGCCCAGAACTGAACTCCATGGAAGGCAGAAGGAATTTCCATCAGCTTTTTCAGGGGAGAGGCCAGAGTTCATCCGTCTCCAGCACACCAGTGTGCTGCCCCAGGAACAGGGCATTAGATGCTATGGGAATATGTGGATAATTGAACTTGGAACCAAGTCTCACACGTTTATGTCCCTCTGGGGACTTTCCTTGTGTTCTGCAGCATTTGCTGGTGCTGGAGTGTCCCTGTTAGGGCAGGAAATAGAGTCACAGAATGGCTAAGGTTGGAAAATACCTCTAAGGTCATCAAGTCCAACCATAAACATGGACCAAGCCAGCAGCACAGCACGGGCAGGGCTGTCTTTGGCAGGACAGAGGCTCCTCATGATGGGTTTCTTCCTTCTGCTCCATGAGGAACAAAAAGCCAAAAGAGATCTTTACCTGGAAGAAATTTCACCTCCCGAATATCAAGACCTGGATCAAATAAAGGTTTTGTTGGGCTGATGCTCAGCTCCACCTGTCCTTCAGAAGGACCTGCTGGTTGTTTCCAGCCAGCCAGCATGAACAGAAGATGGACAAAGCTCACCATTTAACAAACAAACATGGAACTCCTGAGTTTTGACTGGAGCTCAGAGCTCATGGTTGAAACCCCACAGCCCATCACGTGCACGGGGCTGTTGACACAGACCCAGAGCCAGCAAGTGATGCAGGAAATGGCTCTAAGGCAGCAGAGCTCCCAGTTAGTGGAGATATGAGTCAGCCTGAGCTCCACCACAGAGCTGTGGGCCAACCTCAGAGCTGCTCAGAACTCCTCACCCCAACAGACCTTCTCACTCCACAACCCCCTGACAGGAGGGGGGAGCCGGGGGGGGATCGGGCTCTGCTCCCAGGGAACAAGGGACAGGAGGAGAGGGAACGGCCTCCAGCTGTGCCAGGGGAGGCTCAGATTGGACATGAGGAGGAATTTCTCCCTGGAAAGGGTGGTGAGGCCTTGGCAGGGGCTGCCCAGGGAGGTTTGGAGTGCCCAGCCCTGGAGGTGTCCCAGGAAGGCCTGGCCGTGGCACTCAGTGCTCTGGGCTGGGGGACAAGGTGGGGATGGGGCACAGGGGGGATCCATGGGCTGGGAGGGCTTTTCCAACCCAAACGATCCCCGTGATCCTGTGACAGTCCCAAAGTCTGGCTGCAGAGGTGGGTGCAGGGTCCGGGTATCCCTCAGCTGGCTCTGGGGACCATCACTCCCCTCTGCCCAGCTCCCGCTGCCGGGCAGGGCGGGCAGCGCTGCCCGCGCACACAGGGAAGGATTTGCATCCGCGGCTGGAAGCGGTGGGAGTGGCGCTGGGATTTCGCAGGAGGCGATGAGAGGGGCCGTCCCAGCGAGAGAGGCTCGGCTGCAATTAGGCAGACAATCTTCTGTAATGTTTTCCTTGGGAGGGTTTTACATGCCGATGGTCTCCGGAGGCGCAGCTCAGGCCTGTGAGGTTTTGCTTCTCAGCCCATCCCTTTGTGTGATACTTAGCCTAAGCTGTATCTGAAAGAATCAGCCTCACTTATTATCAAAGCCACAAACCATCTGGTTCCACTTTCCTGGGGAAAGGGAATGAGTGGAAATCTGGTTTCACTTGGGTTTTCCTTCCCTGGGTTATGGTTTGCTCCATGTTTAATGTTGTTACTGCAATACGATAGTTGGGCAGTGGGTGGCCTGGTTCCCCCATTTGAAACTAATTTACAGCTTTGTCTGGCAAAATTGTTGCTTCCAATCAATTAGCACTGACACAGAAATTAAACCATCCTGGGGTCTCGACACATAAAGAAGCAGGTCCTCATTTGTTGGGAGAAATTTGCTATTCAGGGGGGAATCTGGTGGCTCACCCTTCCCCTGTGCCAGGCTGCATTTGTATTTTTAAAGACCCAGACTGTGTTTTGTTTTTTTTTTTGAGGAGGTTTCACAGGGAAGGTTGAGATCCCTCGAGGACGCTATTTTTGTTTTACAGCCATGACCTTGTTAAGGAGATGGACAAACCAACCAGAAATGGAACATTAATAACCAAAGCCTGAACCCATCAAAACAGCCACCGCTGCCTCAATCATTCCTTCTCCCAAAACACCTGGGAGTGTTCCCCAGCACCTTCCTCTCCACCATTCCCTGCAGCCAGCTGGGACCAGCTCCTTCCCATCACACACATTTCAGCTCCTTTCCAGTGGCTCCAGTTCCACATGCCCTGTGGATGATATCACGGAATGCACTACCCAGAGCTCCCCGGGCTCATCTTCCTCCCTTTCCTCTAATGTATTTTAGACACAAACCCCCAGAAATACAGGTGTTTTGAGGGGTGGTGAACAATTGACATCAGCATTGATGAGCCACAGCCCAAGCTTGTCCAAAACCCCCCTGGGGAAGGCTCAACTCCCTTCAAAGGCAGCAATCCCAGCAAAGCCAGGGTTGAGCACCTGCAAAACTGGGAAATTCATTGCTTTGTCTTCACTCCCTGGGCAGGGGATCCAGCCTGAGGTTCTGGGTCACACCTGTGACAGGACAAGGCCTGGCAGGGGACAGGGGCCCCTGGGCAGTCAGTTGGTCACATCACTTCTGCAAGTCCTGTGACGCTCCCTGCTGTGCCTCCCCCCTGCCCCAGGTCAGATGGCTCCTTGAACAATCCCATCCCAATTCCAGGCAGAGTACCCCTCTGGCAATTACAGAGAGCTGATGTTTGGAGCCAGGTCAGGACTCACGACCTCACCAGGCACATCTCTGGCCGAAGCTGAAGTCCCCCAGGTGAGCTCAGAGCCCCAGTGTCTGGCACAAAGAGAGCAGGACAGCAGGTTCCATGCAGCCCAGGAATCCAGGGATCTCTGGGAGACCTGCATCTCCCTGCCTTCCCCATGGGACAGGGGACTGAGGCCAGGGCTCTTTACATGTGCACTGTCGGGGCTTTGGGGGGAAGGAAAACTTCCCTTGAGCACTTTGCTGAACACCAGCCTTACCCTGAGCCCTTTGCCCTCCCCATCCCTCCTCCATCCCCATGAGCAGTCCTGCTGCTCTGGGGCACTGCCACATGGCACAGACAATCCTGCAAGAGCTCAGACCCAGCAGAGGCCAAAAACTGGAGTTTCTAAACCTTCCCTGAGCATGTGGACCCTCAGCAGTGCTGCAGGAGCGTGGGTTGTTTAGAACAAGCAAACACAACAAAAAAATGGAACCTTTCTCCCAACAGGAAGAAAAATATTTTTTAAAGCCTTGAAGTTTTTACAGCTGGTGAGAGACAGCACAGGGAAGGCTGGAGGGCAGCCCTGGCCAGCAAATTCCAGCCAAAGTAGGAGCATGGGAGAATACCAAACCAGACAGGAAGAAAAGAGATGAAGAAGAAGAAAGGAGATGAAGAAGCTGAGATAAAAACGAGATAGCTGACGGGCTGGTGCCCACAGAGCAGGGCACCAGAGCCTCGTGTCTGGAGATGCACCAGCTAGAGCTGGGAAAATTCCCTGGCTTTGAAGACCAGGTCTTCCTGGAGACAAACAGCTCTAATCCACACTCCTGAGTAATTCTCTCTTTGGCAACACATCATACCAGCATCGATTTAAACCTCAGGGCAGCTGCACTGGCTTTAATCTAGGTTTTATTTTTGTAAACTCCAGTTTCAAGGAGAAGGCTCGCAGAGCGGAGCCGGGGCTGGTGGCAGGGAGCAGAGCCAGAATCACTAATGTCTGCACTGGAAACACTTGAGCTTCTTCAAGTGCAGGGACCAAATGTGAAAAGCTTTGATCCTAAAAAGCTAACAGCCCTGTCGGGGAGGAACGGGGTCAACCTCCTCCACTTCTGCTGGGGCAGCTCCCTCTGCTGCCTTTGCTCACCAGCTGCTCCCAGGGAGGCAGGGCAGCTCCAGATGGGCTCCCAGCAGTGTCCCAGCAACACGTGGTCATTAGTCTCCTCTGTAAAGTTGTCACCTCTGCAGAAACAGAACCCAAAGCTGAGAAGGGAAGCGCCATCCCTGCGAGCTGCCCCGTCGGGGAACCAGCTGGATAGGCCATGGAAATGAATTCCATCCAGTGGCTGCTGCAAAGGCAGGGGGGAGTCAGTCCCTGTCTCTACCATCCCTCTCACACGTGGCAGGACCAGCCACCAGCGTGGTGGACACATGTTATGGGGCAGGAATGTGTTTTCTCAAAGCAATGCATGTCCACAGAGGCTGGTTGGGCTCTGCCAGTTCACCAGTGCCACGAGCAGCAGCCACTTGGTCCCAGCTTCCTCCAAAGATGCTGCTCCTGCTCATCAGCAGGAAGAGGTCCTGGTCTTGGGGGACACAGCAGGAGGCTTCACCTCTTTCAGAAGAGAAAAATATATCCCCACAATTACAATTAAAAATTCCAATTAACACTTCCCTATCTGTGCTCAGCTGAGCAGGTCCACTGGTTCCAGTACGAACAGAGCCCTTACTCCAGGCTTGTGCTGGAAGCAGCAGGAGGGACCAGGGATTTCTTTTATCAGAACCTGTAGCTGACCCCCAATTCTCACCAGCTTCAACTGCTTGTAACAGGAAAACAAACAGTCAGTGTGACATCTCTGGAAATGAAGAGATCAAGTGTTCCAGCCCTGTGATAGCTGTGAACCATGGCAGATCTCTGCTGCTCTCCAGACAGCCTTGTTTTCTCCATGAAAGAATAATTCAACAGCCTGCCTGAGTGTCCTTATGGATTTTTAAACTGTGTGGAACACTGAGATTGAGAGATTAATAGCAGTGTCTCCAAGGATATTCAGAACCAGGGGAGATGCTCATGGAGAAGCCAAAACACAGAAACACAGAATGATTAAGGGTGGAAGGGACGACCAGAGGGGTCATCTGGTCCAACCTAAATAGAGACAGGATGGATAAGGGATCTGACATGAAACCTCTGGCACCTGAGACGGATGGCAGAGGTGCAGCTCCTCGAAATATTCTCCTTCACAGGGCACTGCAGAGCAAACCTTGGTGCTTCCATTGCATCCATCATCCCCCTCCCCATGGACGAGGTCCAGGATCAGACCTCCCCAGTGCTGGAACAGACACAATGCACAGTGATGAAGATGGAAAGAATTTTCACATAAAGTGGGGGACCTTTTCCACATCTTAGTGCTGTTTTCAGTGCTCCTCCTGCTCCAGGTAATATCCTCAGCCACCTAAAGCAGTTTTGTAACAGCCTTCCCTGAACTTTGGAACACTCTCAGTGCAGATTTCTTCTCAATTTCCGCTCCTTTCCCAGCGTTACCTCCGGATTCTCCCCCAAAGCCGGGCTGGGGCAGCAGCTCCGCAGCACATCCCGCGCTCTTGTCCCTGTCTCTGGCACCATCTGGAGGTGGCAGCGCCATCGGCAGCACAATTCCCTCCCGAAGGAACAGCATGGGAAGCAGAAGGACCTTCAGACCGTGTGTTTAAGCCCAGAAGAGCAGCGGGCTGATCCCCCCGGCCCAGCAATCCCTGAGGAATGCTCCGTCCTGTTCCCGTGCCAGTCCCCCCGGGCTCGTTCAGGGAGGCAAAGGGAACCGGCAAGAGCATCTCTGGAAAGGGCAGCTCGGGGCTGTCAGCAGAGAGCCTCAGCCTTGGCCAGCCCCAGTCCCATCACATCCAGCTCTCCAAAGATCTCCAGCATGTTCCTCCTCCTGCCCCCGGAGCCGCAGCAGCGCTGCCATCGTCACTGCCCGGGAGAGACCTGGGCACAAACCAGACCCTGCCTCAGCCAGCCCAAAAACCTCCCTCCCAGCTTCCCCCACACAGTCCTCTGGGACAGAGACCCAGGATGGCCTCTGCAGATCTCTCAGCATGGGGTGAATAAACGTTTCTAAGTCTTGAGGTGGCTCGTGAGGCTCCCACACCCACTCCTGGGCACACGCCCAGCTCTCACCAGGGCTCAGCAGGAGTGTCCACAGGGCAAAACCTGCCCACGACAGGGTTTGTAAGTCAGGGCTGAGCGATGCCCCACGAGGTTCAGTCAGTGCCAGGAGGAGGAATGTACCCACTGACAGAGCCTCGAGTCCCAAATCAAGCCCAGGAGGGGTTTTCCCCCCTCCCAGTAACGCTCTCTGTTCTCATGTCCAAGCTGCAAGTGAAAGGCCAAGTAGAAGAAAGGAGGGGAGAGAACACTTTGGGGAGAACAAGCCCATATAGCCCTCCCTTGGACCTCTCCTCCAGCTGCACATCCCGTGGCCAAGCCCATGGGCAACACTTGCATCTGATCACATCCAGGGGTCCCCGAGCCCACTCCATGGTCCCCCAGCCTGGCAGGTTCACCTGCTCCGTGGCAGATGCAGGCTCAGCCTCTTCCATGGAGCAGGGATGAGCTTTCCAGCGCCAGCTGGAGGCACATGGGAGCACGTGGGAAGCACCTTCCCTTCACTCACACCCTCGGCTGTCGCAGCCCCTGCTGACAAGCCACTTACTGCAGAGATCAGGTTTTGGCCCGAGCCCGGAGAGTTTATTTCTCATTCTTTGGAGAAGGAAACAGCTGTGAGAGCTCTGGGGAAGGAACTGTGGTGAAAGGCAACCGCCGGCACGGGGCTGGAGAGTTCAGGAGGTCGGAAGTGCTGGAAGGCCCGGTTTGCTCAGGTCTGGTGTGATCCAGGGCACCTGGCTGCCTGCCCTGGCATTGGGAAGCCCGGCAGCGGCACCGAGCCAAGCCCACGGCGCGAGGCAGAGCCTTCACAGGCGCTTGAGCGGGCGCCAGGTCCGGCTCCCATTCCACGCTCCGGGTGGGAGCGGGGAATTCTTCCCTGCCTGGCTTATCTGAGAGCCCCGTGTGAGCCAGCCAGCACCTCCCACCGGGAAACACAAACACAGGCAGGCGCTGGAGAGCTCCTGGCTCCGCTTTTATCCTGGAATGTGCTGAAGGTTTAACAGTTCTAGTTCTGCTCTTCTGAACACCTGGAAGTGGTTCCTCAGGTATCTACTCAGCATAGCTCAGCACTGAGGAAATTCCGTACCTGAGATCCACGTCGAGCCATCCCGCTCATCCAGGGCCTCCACCACGCGTTAATTAATCCGTTAATTAGCTGTAGCAGCACTGATGCTGGTCACCAGTCTTAGAAGAGAAAGAACCCAAGCATGGGAATGGGAAAAGCCTTCATTCCACAGACTTCACCGGCGAAGAGATTCCGAACACAGCATTCCCAGCAGGATGAGAGATACTGCAGGATTGGCACATTTCCTTCCTGAAGATTTTGCAAAATATCCTTTTTTTTTTTTCCCTCCCCTGCAGCAAAATCAAAGCCAGACTCGGCATCAAATGATTAAAGGTTAACTAAGACTTCAAACAAGCGTCACGCGATGGGTCGTTCTCCCAAGAATTATGGGACATGAACTGGGCTTGGGGTTTGGGATCTGCATTTAATTACGGCCGTGTCGGAGGGCGATGAGCAGGAAAAGATGAGTTTTGGTGCAGATGTGAGATTTGCTCTGGAAAATTCTTCAGAAAGAAAAATATTGCTGCACCTGTTAGAGGCAAAATCCTGACCGGGGGAAGTGTCCCGAGTTTGGGGTGAAATGGAATTTGAGTTATTTTAAAATAAGATTCCACTGAAATACACTGGCTTTTTTTTTTTTTTTTTCTTCTGTTCTATGAAAAACAAGATCTGCTGGCTCAGGATGTGAGGATGCAAACACAGAGCAGGCAGGAGGAGGTTCAGGCAGCTCTGGCTGCACTGCCAGAGGGTGGTTGGCACTGACCAGGCTCCCCAGGGCAGTGGGCACGGCCCCAAGGCTGCCAGAGCTCCAGGAGGGTTTGGACAACACCCTCAGGGATGGGGGGGGTTGTTGGGGTGCCTGTGCAGGGCCAGTGGTTGGACTGGATGGTCCTTGTGGGTCCCTCACAGCTCAGGAGAGTCTCTGAATCTATGAGGTGAGATTCTCCTCGAGGAACTTGGCCTCTGGAAAACAAGAGCAGCAAACCCAGGGAAGAGGAACCCAACACCCTACACTGGGAACCAGCAGCTGCTCCCAGGCACATCCCTTTCACACTCCTCCCCATCTCTCACTGCAGCCTAATCACAGCAGCCTTTTAATTAAAAGAGGTGGCTCCGTGCACCTTTTTCCTATTGATCTGCAGTCAACAAGAACCCATAAAGCAAGAAATTAAAGCCATAATTTACAGCCCTTGGCCGGGCTGCCGGCGAGCTCTGGTTGCCATATTGTGCACGATGGTTTCCTGCCTCTGCCAGGACATAAAAACTTGATACAACAGCTCCAAAAGGAAAAAAAAAAAAATCCCTACCCCCATTCCCCCCCCTACACACACAACCCTACAAGGCTTCCTCCAGGAACCGGCTCCGAGGATGGTTTTCACTCCCCCTGTGTCTGATGTGGGGCCAAGCCGTGGTCGCGCTCCCAGCAGAGAGCAGGGAGATGAAAGGCCAGGCCCTGGCTCTCCCCAGCCCCAGCCAGGTGTGCAGCTGGCACCGGGAGCCTCCCGGGGAACACAGGCCAGGGGAGACATGTTAAAGCAATAAAGCCCAAACGAGGAACATGTGCCTGAGAACGTCGGTTCATTTCGCTTGTTCCTATAAACGAGTTTTCCCAGGGCGGAGTTTTGGGGTTTCTTTAAGCGGCGCTCGGTGCCAGGAGCGTGACAGGGATTCCAACACGGCGTGGTGAGCCCTCGGAGGGGTTTGAAATGCCAGCCAGCAGCTCTCTCCGAAGCTAACAGCCTCTTATTTACAGTTGTGAGGGCTCAAACAGCTCACTGAAACCTTCGAATGACACAAATTCCTCGGAGGCGAGATGCCAGAGTTGAGCAAACAATTTGTACGGTATGTTAAGTGCAGGGGAAGCCACGGAGCTCGTAATGAAGCCGTGGCTGGTGCTTCCAATCAGGGCTGAACATGGCATGGGAAGCTACTGAGGGAACCAACAAACCACGGGGGCGGGAGGGGGACGGGGGGAGCAAGGCTGGGTTAAAATATTATTTTCTGTGGCTTGTTGAACAGCGTGACGTAGTTACTGCTGGGGGTGGAGAGGGGGGAGCTGGCAGAGAGCAGGGAACAAGCTGCTGCTGCTGCTCCTCAGATTCCCAGGCAGGTTCCAGGATCCAGGTGTTCTGATGATTAAAGAAAAGGGTTTTTAAATAAAATCACTTTTATGCCTTTTGTGCGACCTTTATGCTCAACCTGTCCACAAGTGTCTGGAATGACAGGAGAAGGTGGAATAGCCTTAAGCTGAAGGAGAGGAGGTTTAGTTTGGATATCAGGAAGATGGAGATAGGTCATTATACAGACAGATCCACCAGGTTGCTCCAAGCCCCATCCAACCTGGCCTTGGACACTTCCAGGGATCCAAGGGCAGCCACAGCTTCTCTGGGCAACCCGTGCCAGGACCCCACCACCCTCCCCAGGAACAATTCCCTCCCCAAATCCCATCTGACCCTGCCCTTTCAATGGGAAGCCGTTCCCTGTGGAGCACTAAGTGCTCCATCCTTCGCCCTGAGAAGGCTCCCGGCTGACACAGGTCACCTCACACCTTCCTGCAGCCCAAAGAAAATCCACCTGCAGTGCTTTAACCTCTCCTGGGCATCCCTGTTCCAGCAGAGCCACGAGCCTCCCAACTGAGCTGGGAACACCCAGGGAAGCACATTCCTGGGAGTGTTCTGCAGGAGGCAGAGCCGGGGCCGGTTCCCTCCCCCTGCACTTGTTGTGCAGTTCAGGACTCGATGGGAGCGAACAGGGCAATTAGGGCAGGCAGAACAGGGCAATTAGGGCAGGCAGCTGGCAGGAGCAGCTCAGGGCCACAGGGCAGAGGAGCAGCTCTGCAGAGCCTGCGGGCAGGAGCCGGGCAAGCACTCAGCCACTAACGGTGGCGTTTGAAACAACAGGGGAAATCTGCCTCTTCCAGGGACAGATCCCATGGGAACTCGGATGTGACAAGGCAGGTGCCTTGTCCACACAACAGTCCAGCAGGCACTTTGCTAGGCCAGGTCTAGCCCTTTCTAGTTCTTTATCTTGCCTAGAAATCCATACAACCTTCCTTCCCTCTCTCCCCAGCCCCTCCAGGCCCCAGAAAGGATGTGGGGACAACTATCACCCCATAACCACGGGGCCAAACCCAAACCTGCACCAGAGAAACATCACCTCCAAATCTCTGAGAACAGAGATAAACCAGCTTTGCAACTCAACAGCCAGAGATGGACGACACTGGAGACCCTCTCTGAAGTGTTTAACTCCCCTACCAGCCCTCAGGTGTCTGAGCCAGGATGGAAACGGCCCCAGAGCAGCCCAGAAGTGCTGATCCAGGATAAGCTCCCTGAGCCAGCTCAAACACATTCCACGAGTGTTGGCACATCAGCTTTGCCCTGGCAGGCTCAGTGCCAGGGCAGGTAACCCCTGTCCTCACCCTGCTGCAGCCGAGGTGGTGCCAGGGCAGGTCCCAGCTCTGCTCCCACAGCTGGCACGGGAAGCCTGGCAGGAGCTGGGAACTGTTCCTGTTCCAGCAGCTCCGGGATCGGCAATGACGGGATCACACTGGAGGCAAAGCTGAACTGCTGGGTTATCCCATGGCATGGGCACACTGCTGAGGATCCCTGTCCCAGAGCCAGGAACACCTGGAACATGGCTCTGCTCAGCCCAGGAGCCAGGGACAAGGGACACCGGGACAAACAGGTACAGCTGCTGAGCCTGGAGGAGAGAAGGCTCCAGGGAGAGCTGAGAGCCCCTTCCAGGGCCTAAAGGGGCTCCAGGAGAGCTGGAGAGGGACTGGGGACAAGGGATGGAGGGACAGGACACAGGGAATGGCTTCCCACTGCCAGAGGGCAAGGATAGATGGGATATTGGGAAGGAATTCCTGGTTGTGAGGGTGGGGAGGCCCTGGCATAGGCTGTGCAGAGAAGCTGTGGCTGCCCCATCCCTGGAATTTCTCAGGGCCAGGTTGGATGGGGCTTGGAGCAAAGGGACAACTGCCCCAAGTGGCTCTTAGGAGACTTTTCCTTGCTTGCCACTGCAGCCATGAGGGACCAAGAACAGGCTCTCTCATCAGACCCCACAGCACGGGAGTGGATTTTGCTCAGCTGACCTTAGAAAGAAAAAAAGGCAACAACTCAATTAGAATGAATAAAAATACCCTTAAACACCCCAGCAGACAGTCAGTGTCGGTGTTTTCAAAGGCACAGGAGCACTTTAGAAACAGATTGGTTTATTTGTTCCACGTAATTTCCTTCCAAATGTGTCCCTGGATTCCCCATCCATTGCATCGGAGATACTGCAAAGGTGACCGGGGAAGTTTTTAAATCACGAGCTCCATCAGAGGCCACAAAGCATCAGCCAGGCTGGGGGGGATGAGGGGCAGGGGCTGGGCTGGTGGGTTTAAATAATCCCACTGTGACCTTGGAAAGCCCCCATTCCAGCTGGGAGCACAGTGACTGCTGCAGCCAGCCCTGGCTGGGAGGCTGAGGGAGCACCTGGGAAGTGGAACAAGGCAGACCTGTGTGATCTGGAGCTGGGGAAGCTCTACATGGAACCCTGGAATGGTTTGGGTTGGAAGGGATCTTAAAGCCCATCCAGTCCCAGTGGAAGGGACAGCTTCCACTAGCCCAGGTTTCTCCAAGCCCCATCCAACCTGGTCTGAAACAGTTCCAGGGATGGGGTAGCCACAGCTTCCCTGGGTAATCTTTGGACACCACAGAGTGTAGCAAATTATCCCCCCCTTTATAATGACCAGCAGCCTTTTCCCTGTGGATACACCCCAGGCAATCTCCAGAGCCCTCTCCAAGCACGGGGGAGCTGCACCACCCTCCCCAGATCTTTTTATATCCTCATTCTGCAGAGGAGAAAAATAGCAGACTGTCAGAATTCAAAGCTGCCCAAATTAATGTATTTTTGGACCTCTCTCCCTCTCCCCAAGGAACGTTGAAAAGCCAGGAGAATCCTGTCACCCTTTTTCCAGGCCCTGCTCTCCCTCTCCTTAACCTCCTGCAAGGTTTTGCTTTTTGCCAAAGAACTCCCTCTTATCCCAGTGTGGCATTACTTAAATGCCCACTGATTTTTTTTATGGGTTTTTTTCACCTTTTAGCAAGAGTAGGATGTGAGAGACTTCACTGCCTGGGGCTGCAGGAGACACCAGGAACAGGGTTATCCTATTCCTGCCCAATTTCTTGTCAAAAACAGGCAGGAACACCAAAGGTCCCGTGTTTTCCGAGTGCCTCACACCCACTCTGTGTCTGTGTGGAAGATTTCAGCACAGCACCTCCAAAAAAACCTCCAACAGCTTGAGAGTGTCAGCCTGGAGAGCTGAGCACACACAGAGCTGTCTTTTATCTGCATTTATGGGGGTTTGACAGCTCTGTGGAGCTCCAGCTCACAACAAGCTGCCAACAGCCCAGGGCTCCCCAGAGGAGACAAGGTCACCCCTTCCAGGCAAAGACAACCTGGATGTCACCACTGGGAAATCCAGGCCCTGCTGCAGTCCATGCTGCAATTCCTGGCCCCTGGAAAAATCAGCATTTAAAAGGCCTTGCAGCATCAGCTACAGTTTATAAATTCTTGATTTTTCTTGGTGAATTTCTCATTGACAAAAAGTCATCTACTTCACCTCTCTGGTCCTTGCTCCCCTCAGAGGTTCCTTCTCAGATTCTTTCAGAGGAATTTGCAGGCTGGACTTGCAAATTCCTCCCTTTTTCAGAGCTGGAATGTTTATAGACATTTTTTTTTAAAACCCAAGGCACAAACATTCCTATTTCTCAACTCCCAGAGCTTCCTGAAGACAAGTCCCTTGTCCAAGCCTGTCATGACCAGACCCCACTACAACTTTACTCCCTTCCTACTCACCATTTGTGAGTTTGGCCATTGCTACAGAAGTCAAAACCTCACAAGACCTAAACTCCAGCAAGTTGTGTGAGGAGACAAGACCAAATAGAAGTGTCTCTGTACCCCAAATAATTCTCATCCCACTCCTGATCCTCCTCAGAAAGCTCCCACCTTACTCTGAAATTCCCCCTTAGATTATAAAACTCCAACTTGATGCCCTGCTGAGAATTTTTGAAGTCTTTTCCACTGTACTCTAAAAGTATATAAGCAAAATCCCCAACATTTAATGAAGTGTAAAACTAATTATTATGAAATAAAACTCGCTGTTCACCGAGTGGAAAACCAGCACATTTTCCTCTCCTATTTTCCTTTACAATGTATTCCCTCCCCCTACTCTGCAAATGTAAAAATAAATATTCCTCTCAGCGTCGTGCTGCTTTGAAGGCTGTGAGCCCACCAATAAAATCCTGCACAGTTTAATGGCCCTTAAATGCTCAACATCTTTTTCACTTCATGTAAAACCCATCTGATCTAATGGCTGGGACAATTACATGTGTGGTTTTTCTATTCCAAGGTAATTTTCTGCGTTGGCAGAGCAACACAAGCACGAGATGACAAAAGCAGCAAACTCCAACTTTCCACACTCAGAGACACTTCCAAGTCAGCTACTCAAAACAAAAAGAGAAGTCAAAATTCCCTTTGAAAAGTGCTGTTACACAACAGAACACTGTGCCAGCAATCAGCTCCAGGCCCCATTACCTTGGTAATGCTGCTCTGCTGTTCCAGGGACAGATCCCAAGGTCAGATCCCAAACACCCTGGGAGGCCTCTCAGGTGCATTGCATTTATATTTGACATTTTGTGTCCCCCCCCCTTTCTTCCTTTCATTCCCCAGCATTGTTGTCCATGGAAATGGAAAGCTTCCTTCCCCGGGGAGGGGACAGCTCCTGGGTGACTCCCACAGACACAGGGATCATCCCTGCCATGGGAATGTCACTGACACAGCCACAGCCCAGGTTTTACCTTCACCTCCATGAGTCCATTCACCCCCACATTTTTATTCAGCATTGCCAAGGGGCTTGTTCCTCTCTGAGCCTGGAGACACCCCCATTTGCACAGGATTTAGACAACCCACACCTGTTAAAGCCCAAAAGTTTGCTCTCTCCATGCTAATTTTCCAGGATCACCCACACCGAGGGAACAGAAGAGTCTGAGCCACCAGGTGTCACCTGGAATAGTGAACTACAGCATTCCCAAGGAAATTCACCTTTGGTTTCTCATTTCTGTGACACCTCAGCTTGCATTGATTTCTAAAGTAGGGCTTTCTTCCCAGTTGGGAAGAGATAATGGATGAGATAACCCAAATATCCCAAAACTGAATTCAGCTGATGGTGAAGTTACAGCCCTTCCCCCCAAGTGAAGGGACTCTGGAGGAAATTATTTGCAGACATGGCTTAGCACAGAACCAGCAGCAGGGTAAGTTCAGTGAATATTCTTTCATTAAAAGCAGTGACAAAACTTCTCTGGCTCACCCCCAGATCCAACAACTGACAGACAACTTGCCCTGTTCGGTGTAGAAGTGACCAGAGTGGATTTACCCTGAAGAAATAACCTGTAGAAGTTCTGGGTCTTCACCAACATCACCAAAATTTTACCAAACTCACTCTGAAAACAGACAGAAAAGCACAATAACCCCAACAGAATTCAAACCCCAAAGGTGTTACCTGGTATTTGGGATCATCCAGGCCAGTTCAACACCCTTCACACCCAAACTACTTTGCCAAACTACTTCTGTTTCTTTACCTTTAAGAGAATTGACCACTACGATACCAAAAAAAAAAAGAAGAAAACAATTTATTGATGATGTAAAATGGGAGAGATTTAGAAAAACTTACAGAGAACCCCCCGGCTAAGGAACATTTTGATACAATACCAAAATATGCCAGAGTTAGTATAACAAAACAAATTCTCTCCAAAAAGTTTCAAGTGATGCAATCATAAGAGAGTTTGGCTAAAAAGGAACATCTATACACTGAGATGTTTTCTGTAATAGTCCCCTAAGAAATTAAAGGAAAGCAGCAGCAGATCTGTTCAACTACAGACACATATTTAGTAAATATATTAAGTGTATTTCTAGAATAAAAACTGCCCTGCACATCCCTCACTGTCTGGAGCCTCCACATGGCAGTTGCCTCTTCAATTCTACAAGACTCTGCCCAAAAAGGGATAAAAAAAGGAAAGAAACATAATACTACTATAAAAAAGGGAGGCCTGGGAGGTGCAGCTGGTTGGGGAGCCCAGTTAAAACCAAGCAGAGAACTCTGCACTCTGACTTCAGTCCTTACTTTTGAGGACTATGGGAGAGGAAGAGTCTCCTCTGCCTCAGGATGCCAGATTCCCACCTGGTGGTTATCAGCAAAAGCTTTAACCAAGTAGGCTGAGGTCAGCACAGGCCTTGCTCAATTTAAAACAGCCCCATTCATTACCAGGCTCATTTTTCAATTTCTTCCTTCAAACAGTCCCAAATTTCATGTTTTCTTTCATTAAACTTCCTTGTGGAAGCACCATCCTTCACTTAAAAATGAAACCTTGTTTAATGGGTAGATTCCAAACAATTAAAAATTCTCCTTGCATTAATCCTCACTATTGGCATCTTCCCCCATAAATAAGATTACAGTACATAATTTACACCTCAAAACTCTGGGAGCTGGTGTTTGAAAATCCAATACCTGAACTATTATGCAGCTTAATGAGCTGCTCAGCCTACACCCCCCATGCCTAATGAAGAATGAAATCACCCAGCAGCAGGACTGTGGCACTGGAATCAAAACACTGTTCCACAAACCAGGACACTCCAGTTCCACTCTTCCAGCCTGCAGGAATCAGTATTAAAGCACTCAGGAAAGATTTTGGGGGAGGGGGGAAGGGGAGTGTTAGTGTTCTGATGGAAACACCCGATTTTTAAGTCTTGTAAAAAGCAAAGGCACTAAATCTTAAGCTTATATATTAAATAAAGGCTGTAACTTGGCCAGCCAAGTTACAACAGACACCTAAACACCTTCTATCTACCTCTGCAGCTGACTCTGTGTCACAGCACACCCTGGCCAGCTAATGTGACCAATTAGCCACCTTCTCTTAATCATTAAAGGAGATACAGCCCCAGTACTCAGCCATGCTCCTGTGAACAGTTTATTTTTAACCACACCAGTTCAAGTCAGAGGGTAAAGTGGAGGCTCTGGGTGTAGGCCTTGCTTTAGTAAGGGTCAATCAGACATTAAAATAATTTAGCTACTATGTCATCATTTTGACAGTCGGTTTGACACCAGTTTTAAAAGATGTTCTACATCTTTTATTCATTAATGCAAGAGGAGTCAGGCGTGAAATGGAGCCCTGTTTTAGTGTTTTACAAGAAGAAAATGCTTCAGCTTTGTAAGTTGTTTCATACTGGGAGGTTCTAATTGCAGCTATATCATCACCATTATATAAATGTCATGGAGGTTCTCCCTCCCACAGCCACAGCAGGTCAGCAAACCAGTCCCTGTCTCATCCGGATGATCTGGAGCAGAGCAGCCTGGACATCCTCATCCATGTGGCCCTGGAGAGGCAAACATTTAGTCAAAAATATTTAAAATCCCATCAAACACCAACCATCCATCACCAGCAATAGGAGATTCTTCAAAATCACCCCAAAGTCTTGACTTATTTCTGTATTTTCGCCACATGCTGGGAAATTCTGAAATACTTTGGGGATCCTGTGTTTTTTCCCTCATGGACCTCTCTGACACAGCAGTTTCCTTTATGAAAATATCATGGGGGAAAAAAATTACTGTCTCAAACCATTCCAGGATTCCCTGGGCTGGAGCAGAATTAAGAACACATCAATAAGACTCACAAATGACATGGGTTTGGGTTTTTGATGGATTAGTCCATTCTAAATTAAAACTCTCCACATGAAAGCAGGCACTTGATGCCAGTTTCAAGTTTGAGGTCACAGAATCATGGAATCTCCTGAGTTGGAAGGACCCAAAAGGACCATCCAGTCCAACCTCTGGCCCTGCACACACATCCCAACAATCCCACCCTGTCCCTGTGGGCATTGTCCAAACCCTCCTGGAGCTCTGGCAGCCTTGGGGCTGTGCCCACTGCCCTGGGGAGCCTGGGCAGTGCCCAACCAGCCTCTGGGGGAAGAATCTTTCCCTGAGATCCCACCTGACCCTCCCCTGACACAGCTCCAGCCATTCCCTGAGTCCTGTCCCTGCTCCCAGAGCAGAGATGGAGCCTCAGCCCCAGCGAGTCCCCCTCAGCCTCCTCCAGCTGAACAACCCCAGTGCCCTCAGCCACCCAAGGGGTGCTGCAGTCAGAAACACCCCCAGGGGTGTCCCACACCCAGGTGACAGAGCAGGACACTGCCAGGGACAGTCATACCTGCACAGCACTGAGAAGGTGCGTCCGATACACCGAAACCACCTCCTGGTGCTGCCTCTTGGCGTCCTGGGAGAGACAGGGAGAGGGGAAATCAGGCATTCAGCATCTGCTCTTGCCCACTGCCAACTCTGGGCACTTGGTTTTGTGCCCTGACAGACCAGCCAAAGCTGAATTTCAGAGTTAAAGTTATATCCCCCCCCTCCATTAACCAAGGAAAAAAGTCTTTGCTTATTTTCTTTTGTTGTTATTTCTCACTTGCAGCAAACCAATTTTGCTGAGAGGCTGCCAGAGCCAGCCTGGGGGCTGAGATCACAGAATCACAGAATATCCCAGGTTGGAAGGGACCTACTGGGACCATCACAGTCCAACTCCTGGCCCTGCACACTTGTTTCATCACCAGCATCAGCTATTTGTTTAAAACCACCCAATTTAAGAACTCTTTGCCTTACAAGGGTCAACCCTGCAAACAGTATTAAAGATGTGTTTGTAAATCTGTACAGAAGGATAACTAACTTTGCTCACACTCAGAGCTTTAATTATGAGCTCTACTGAAGTCACAGGGGCCAAAAATCTGCATGTGCACCAAATCCCAGCACTGAGCAGGATGTGCTCCCCCTCATTGGCAGCACTTCATGATAAGCAACACTTCAGGGTTTGCAGCCAAGGGAACACAAGTAAAATCCATTAAGAAAGGACCATCTCGCTCCTTCAAAGTGAGAAAAAATACATGGTTGAGTTTCTGCAAGGAAGTGTTAAAACTGAGCTTGCATTCAGAAATGGTCCTGGTGTGAACTAGAGCAGAGCATCTCGTAGGCACAAATTCTCTCTCTAAGCACAAATTCTCTCTAAATTGTTTGTGTCCTTTTCACCTGGAAAAGCTCCCAAATGTTGCGACTCAAAATGCAGAAGAAAGCAAAAAAAAAAAAATAAAATTAGAGAGAAGCAAGAACTCAGGGGAATTAAAAAAAAAAAAAAAAAAAAAGAACAAAATGATGACTGCTGCAGTTGCAAAGCCTCAGCCTGCAGCCACCCCCTGCTCCAGCAGCCACAGCCACATCTCCCTGTTTATCCAAGGAACTGAGCACTGCTACTGCACGTCAGACAACACCTTGGGTGAGTACTTACAGCCAGCTGCTGCTGGAGTGCTTTCACTTGGTTCTGGAGCATTTCCACCTGCTGGTTCTGCCTCTTGGAGGGGATCCCGGTGTACGTGAGCTGAGACAGCCCGTTGAGAGCCTGTTTTAACCGCTCCACGTCGTTGAGCAGCTCTGTGATCTTTAAAAAGAGCACAAAAAACACCTCATTTAAGGATGTCTCACCAAAAACTAATGTTCTTTAATGTTCCTGGTAGTCTGATGAAGACCAGCAAGCGTTGAAGGGTCTTTGTCCCAGCTTGCTGAGAGACTTCACTGAGACAAAGGACTTTATTTTCACGACATGCTGGGTCACAGTGTGCTTCCTGGCACTGAGATGTGTCAGGTATGGGCCCTGGAGGTCAGCCAGCAACAGAAGCGATGAAAAAAGTGAGTAGCTAAAGATATTCTAGGCCTAACTTCTAAAGAGAACAGTGACCCATCAGAAGGCAAGCCAGGAATGCTCAACAAACACGGCTCCAATGGAAGAGTGACCGGATACCCCAAAAGTCTGAAGCTTTAATAGAATTTAAACACTACACATGATGTCCAAAATATATGAGGGATTAAAAAAAAAAAAACAAAAACTTAGTATAATGCAAAACCAGGACTTCATCTGATTTGGGCCTGTCCTGGGGACCTGATGCTCAGCACAAGGTCGTGCTGGAACACCTCGGGAGCTGCACTTGCAGCCTGATCCCCCCCTGCTGAACTGAGAACATCAGGAGCATTAACTGCCACATCCCACCTTGTTATCCTTGGCTTCCACCTGCTTTGCAGACTCCTGGATTCTCTTCTGCAGGTCAATAATGGTTGTCAATGATTTATCACACCTTTCCTTCTGGTCTTTGATTTCCTGCTCGATGCTGCAGCTCCGCAGCTGGAGCAGCTCCTTCTCATCCTTCAGGGACAGCTCGCTCCTCCTCGCCTGCAGAGCCTCCTCACACGCCTCCTCGTACTTCTTACTCATGCTGGACAGATTTTCAGCTATGCTGCTGATCTGGGCCTCCAGAGAGCTCTTCATGGAGGTGTACTCTGCCATGCCAATCACTTCCCTGCTCCCCAGCTCCGCCAGGGCCTGTTGGCTCAGCTGGAGCTCAGCCTGCAGCTTCGACATTTCCTCGCTCTTCACTCGGTTTTCTCCCTCCTTTTCTTTCAAGCTGGCTTTGACTGCTGCCATTTCTCGTTCCAGCATTTCCTTCATCTGTGTATGTTCCACCAGAGGTATTGAAGACTTCTTCAGAGCTGACAGCTCCTGCTGCAGCTCTCCTACTTTTAGTGTTTCCTGCTCGTAACATTCCTCCTTACTCCTGAGGGCTTCCTTCAGGTCCTCCACGGTGTGACCCAGAGCCTCCTTCAAGGCCTCCATGTGTTCTCCTGAGAGGTGCTGAGGCTGCAGAGCCCTGGGCTCCTGCAGGTCCCCTCCCTGCTCCTCCTGCCCCGTGTATTTCCGTACCAACCCTCTCAGCTGCTCGTTCAGCTCCTCCATCCTGCTCGCAAACACCTTCTCCATCTCGTGGGATTTCTCAGCCAGGATGTAATTCTGCTGCAAGTCATTCTGGATGGACAAGAAGCCATTTTTGAGCTTCTCATTCTCCTCTTTGAACTTCTTGGTCTCCTCCTCGCTTTCCCTGCACTTCTGCTCCCGTTCCTGCAACTGTGCCCTCAATTCCTTCACTGTGGCTTCAAAGCTCTGCTCTCTGTCCTCAAAGGAGGCAACTGGGGCGTATTTTGACTTTATGCACTCTTGAATTGTGTCCAGCTCCTTCTTTTGGGCCTCAATTTCCGCATGCAACTGTGAAATTTCCTCCTGCCCCCTGTGATACTCAGCCCTGACCGCAGCATTGCTCTCCTGCAGTTCGTGCACACTTTTATTTAAAGCACTTACTGTACTTTCGTGATCTTTTAAACTTATATACTCCGTTTTTAACTGATCCTGTAAGAGTTTCACCTTGTTTTTCAAGGCTCCATTTTCCTCGTTCACCTTCAGGAATTCGTGCTTTATCTCCCCAATTTTCCCCTTCAGGTCTGACAGCTCCCCATTGGTCTTTTCCAGGGTGTTGTTCAGGACTGATTTAACCTCCTCGTGTGTCGTAGCCAGCACATACTGATCCCTCAGGCTCTCCCTTATGACTGTGTTCTCAGACACCAGCTTGCACACTTTTGCCTGTTCATCATCATATTTTTTCTGAAGCTCAACAAGCTGCTTCTCAAGCTCGATCCCATTAGATTTCAAAGCTTCCACTTCTTTTTTGTGCTGCTCTGGAGACACATACACAGCTTGGAAGTGGCCAATATTCTCACTTAAGTTGTTCTTCTCTGCCAGCAGCTTTTCAGCTTCCGCTTTGCTTTCATTGTACTTCTTTGTTATTTCAAACAGCTTTTTGGTCAGGTCCCCCACAGCCTGATCGTTTGCTTTCTTCAATTCTTCATGAATTTTTAAAGGCACATTCTGGCTTTTAATTTCAGTTTTTAGCACTTGGACTTGCTGCTTCAGCATCTTGTTATCAGCCTGCAACCTTTCGAGTTCCTTCTGCAGAGTCTCGTTCTTCTGTGACACCTCAGAAACCACCTTCCCAAGCTCCTGGTTCCTTTGCTCCAGCCCACTCCTCACGTGCTCGTGCTCCTCCGGCCTGACGTGCTGAGCCAGGGCAGCTTTCTGGCTCTCACATTCCCCCTTCAAAAGCACAACCTCTGCCTGCAGTTTCTCCCGCTCTCCTTCCAGCTCTGATAACCTCCTGGCTTTCTCATTCGCCTCGTTTGACAGCAAACTCTTCATGTTCTCAAACCTCTCTGCAGTCACAGACTGGGCCAGCTTGGCCGCCGCTTCTCTGAGCTGCCCTTCCAGCTCCGTGATGCTCCTCCCCCTTTTATCTCGCTCCATCTCCAACTTGACAACTTCCTTCTGCAACCTCTTCTTCTCCTCCACCAGCCTTCCTTCGTCCCTCTTGAATTCTTCCACCAGCAGTTCGTTCTGCTTAATCTGGTTCCTCAGTTTTCCCACTTCGGCAGAGGCCCCCTCGTACTTGGTTTTCATCTCCTTCAGCTGCTCCCTGAGCTCCTCTGCCACCCTGGTGCTCCCCGAGGCCACCTCGTTGGTCAGGTGGTCCTTCAGAGCCAGGAAGTGGCTCTGCATTTGCTTCACTTTCCCTTCGGAGTCAAACATCCTTTTCTGAACGTCTTTCAAAGCATCTTCCAGCTGCTTTATCTGCCCGTCAGATTCCACCTTGGTTCTCTCACACTCTGATGCCAAAGCTTTACACTCTGATGCCTTGAGGGACAGTTCCCTCTGCAGTTTGCTGATTTCTTCCTTGGCTGCCCCAAAGCAGCTCCTCAGGTTGTCAAGTTCCTTCTTTAAGGTTTCCTTCTCTGAACTGGGTGATTGGACTGGCAGGGACAGCTCCAGGGGCCTCAGCATAGACCTGGACTGGAGGGAAATTGGCACAAAAACCACGAGTTTACAAGTTTGAAAAGTCATTTTCATGTGTTTGTTGTTTATTATTATCATCACATTTTAATATGTGAATTGTCACATACAGAACTGTCTTAAATGCCTGTTCATCTGAGCATAACTTGTACAAGAGATTTCCTTCTCCCTTAAAATTGCACTAAATTATTCTTGCCCATATTACAGAACAGGCATTTCAGCTTCTAACAGTAAAAATCTTGAATATAGCTCTACATTATTGTTTCCCAATCCCAGGACCCCAGCAAAGTTTGGGTTGGAAGGGACATTAAAGCCCATCTCATCCCACCACTGGCCCAGGTTGCTCCAAGCCCCATCCAACCTGGCCTTGGACACTTCCAGGGATCCAGGGGCAGCCACAGCTTCTCTGGGCAACCTGGGCCAGGGCCTCCCCACCCTTCCAGGGAACAATTTCTTCCCAATATCTCATCTGAACCTAAATGCAAACTCATCAGACCCCACTGACATTAAAGTGCAGGTGTAGTATATTCATTCCATTCCCCTTGTTATGCTATTCATATTTAATCACTCATCTGCCTGAACAAATTTAATTTATTAAGAGATTTCCCCCATCCCTCAAGCACGTGAAAATAATTTTATAAGGAATCAGAGCAGAGTATGCCATGGTTAACAGAACCCTCTTGCTGAAAAGACTGAGGAATACAGTCATTTGGAATTCTAGAGGGGCTTGGGTTGGGAAGGACCTTAAAGACCATCTCGTTCCACCCCCAAGGGTCTGACACGCCTTGTTTGCACTGGAACTGTTGCTTTAGAAAGTTGACAGCTACCAAACAGAATTGTCAGGAAATGATCACATAGCTGGCAGGAAAAAGAAATCTTCCGAATATTACCCAAATTCAAAGCAGAGAAAAATCATGGAGATGGAAACCCAACTGCACTTTACCCTGCAACAGTTGATCCAGGTTTGAGAAAGCTCATTACAGACCCTTCAGTACTCAGACTCCCTAGTATTTAAAGCCCTGTCACAGACAGGACTCTAGAGGGCACCAGCAGTTAAAAATTAACATGGAAGAGCAAGGATGCCTCAAAATTTTGTGTTCAGAAGCAACGCTCAACAAACATACATTTATGAGGACATTCAGCTTTCCCAGCATTACTATCTCAGAATTATCTCCAGTGGTAAAATATTTCTTACCTGTGATTCCATGGCAAGTGCTTGGCCTTGTTTAACTACTGCATCTTCCTTTCCTAGATTTTCAGAGCAAATGGCATTTAGGTTCTGGTTAAAAACACTAACACAATCACAAGAACTATGATTTTCCTTCCTAATTTCAGTCTGTTCAATGGGGCCATGCAAGGCTGAAGGTTGGTGTTTAAGTACTTGGTATTAAAACAATTCCTCCTTAATTGAGTCACATAAAAAGTCTGGACAAAGCCCTCCTAAGGAAAAGAAAACCTTGGAAAAATTACTGTTGTGCCAGGCTGGGTAAGTTGTTCTGCAAAAGTGCCCTGGAAGCCACCTCCCCCCAGCTGCAGGTCTGCACATGAGCACACCAGGGAAAAGCATCTCCTTGCACTCCAAAGAAATGATTCCTCCTGACAGGCAGCCAAACAGCTCTCAAAATGTTATTTAATCTGTCATGAGCTGTTCAGTTACACAAGTGCAAGGCAGGTCTGTGACCAAGCTGGATGCAAAAGACTCCAGTTTGTGGAAATGGAATTATTTCTGACAGAAGTGTAAACTGAGGGCTTATGATCTGAAGCCACACCTGCTCCACTCAAGCCTTGCCACTGGCCAGTTTGCTGGTGCTAAGCCAGACAGGAGCATTGTTTGAGGGATGAGGGATGGAAAGGGGAGCTCCACGGGGAGCAGGGATCTTGCTCAGCTTGTTTTTCACGTTATTAGGAGATGCAGCAGAGTCACAGCTCACATTTCACAAGGCCAGTCACTGTGAGACTGATGGCAGTGCCCCGGCACCCACCCACCAACACACCCATGCCCAGCTCACTCTGCTCCCAGGGTTTGGGGGGGACACCATGCTTGGCTGATTTAAAGCCAACAATATGAAGAGATGACAAAAAAAAAACTCCTTTGTCTGTGTACTCTAACACTGCCCCAGGCATGGAAAGCTTTGAGAATTTACTGTACTTACTATTTCCAAAGTTACTTCCAGACCCCGCAGAGTCCCCCTAAAATCAAACAGCAAGAAATACAAAATGAAGCTGAAATTTTGCTTTAAGCTTTTGGTATATGTTAAACTAGGGATTAAAGGGCAGGGAAAGGTTTTACAAGGTGATATCCACTTAGGGCTTACAACAATTTAAAGTGTTTAAAGTATTTACTGCTGCAAATCTCAATTGCTCTATCACATTTCAAATCAGTGAACGTACTTCATAATATTTGAGCTTAGCTTTGAGAGCCTCAATAGTCCTCAAGCTTTCCTCCTGCTGCTTCTCCTTGGCAGTGAGGATTTTCTTCAGCTCATCCTTCTGAAAGAGAAAGAAGTGCCAAATAGCCAAAGCCACAAGAAGGGACAGATTTGTAAGATCTCAGGCAACTTTTAAAAAGAGTTTAGGGAGAACTTCAACCAAGATCAGCACCGAAAGAACCCCTAAAATTTTATGTTGAAGTTCTTCCACAAGACTGCTTCTCTACAAGAGGAGTCTTGAAGAATGAGTCAAGAATATGCACCAACATAATCTGCTGTTGTTTAATTTATTCATGCTTATTAGTCTTGCATTACTGAAAGTCACTAGAGATAATTATAATATTAAGTTTGCTTTAAAGGTGCCACAGGAATGACATATATTATCTGTAGTACTAGAAATGCTGTGCAGCTGTACAAACTGACACAGCAGCAGATACTTCATTTAGCATTTTTAGGCAGCTTTTATTTCCTCTGTAGTTTTAAATACATTACTGAAATGAGAGGGTTGCTTCCCCTATTTCCCAGTGCTGTTACACTTGCAGGTGACATATCGTACCTCATTCTCAAGATCATCTGCAAACATTTGCTCCTGTGAAAATAACAAAAAAAAATCCCCCCCAAATCATTTTGTCAATGATGTTTAAGGGGCTTGTACACAGTTCAACAGCTGAGAAATCCACCCCAGTTCCTAATGCTCCCCATGCAGCTTTATCTCCCCTGCCAGAGGTTGAACAGGAGTTAGGGATGTCTGACAGAGCCATGTCCCCATAAACTGGAACATTCCTCAATTATCTGAATCAGACACTGCTGAGGCAGAAAAGTACAACTTCAGAAGAAGTTTGCTGATTTTGGAAAGTGACTATTAAGAAGTTTATTTTATAAAGGCAATGCTGAAGAGAGAAGCTCAGACAAGGCAGTGATTCCAAGAAGAAATTCTTTCTATCCATGTGCTGCATTTAGGAAGAGCTGCACAAATGTACTGCTACAAAATTCAGTAAAGAAAAAAACATGAGTCTCCACAAATATAAAAGCCAGCAAAAAATCCTGCTTTTATTTTCTTTCTGCTGGTCATGCTCAGCTCTAAGGAGAGGGATTTTTATTTTTATTTTTTTAAAAAAAAAGGTTTTAAAAAAAAAAAAATTGCGTGAGAAATTCCCATTGAGAACTTTGGGTTTGTTTTCTTGCCAATTGAAGATTTTTTCCTCTCTGCTTCCACTTACAATAACAGCTGGAAAATCAGCAGATGGTAAAGTACTGCCACACACCACCTACATTTAATTGGGCAGATGAGGTTCAGTCTCCAAATTACAGCCTGCCAGGACACCCCGAGGCTCCTGCTGCACTGTGAGGCAGAACCAGGAATGTTATTGCTCAAATTTGTGGGTATCAGTGAGTGATACTGCAACAGGTCTGCTCACAATTTGGATATTACTACAAGTCCTGAATATTACTATCAGAGCCTTTTGGAGCAGCAGAAAATGAGTGACACAGAGCAGCAATTCCCAGGAAAGGAATGGAGACCTTGTCCTAATTTCATGTACTTTTCTTTCTGCTCCTACTGTCAGCATCAGAGGGTTATTCCAGCTTTCAAGTCAGGTTATTCCAAGCCCTGGTTTACCTCATTCAGCTGCATTTGTAGCCCACTGATTCTGTCCAGCAACATCCTTTGCTCCTCCTGCACTTCTCTCATCCGATCTTTCAGATCTTGGTTTTCCAACTCCAAGTCCTTAAAAGTAAAACATGAGATTAATAAATACATAAAGACCACCACACTGCACACACCTGGGGAAAGGTAAAGAACCTGAACCAGCAGTTTTGACAGCCACTAAAGGCTCCAAGCCTTGCCTAAGGAGTCCCCTGATGGTTCTGTGGCCTCTCTCCAGGTCAGGAGTGTTCTCAAGGTTTACACAAGCACAAGCTCCTGAGCCTTCAGGCCCCTGAGCTCCAGACAGCTCATTCCTGTCAGTGCACACACAGGCTGGGGAAGGAGGAGCAGAGTGGGGTCACCCTGGGTGCTGACAGCCCTCAAGAGCTGCTTATCTGTGTCTGTTAACACGTACAAACAGCTCCTGTTAAACCAGCTCCTGACACCAACCTCTGCAGCCAGAGGTGCCCTGGAAAAGCCTGTGCAGCAGAGCAGCCTTTCAGTGTGAAACTGTTCCAGCAGCCACCAGAACCACCCCAGTGACATCCAAATCCACCCCAGTGATGGGTCTTTGTGCCTCAGTCAGCCAGTGCTCACATGCCAACACAAAGCACCTTTAACTCTTGCCTGAAATCGCTGCCTTAACTGTGGAGCTGCTTCAGCCCCCCCAGAGAACAGAGATCTTTATCCTCCATTACAAAGCATTTCAGAGTGAAGGCCTCAGTTTCTCAGGGCTTTGTTCCCCATGGCTTAAAACGCTGTTTATCTTTTTGAAAACTGTAATGACATAGGAAGGGGATGGGAAATTAATGCTGGTTGGTAGAATTGTGACACAGATTACTTTGAGTATGACACAAACACACATCTCTTGAGAGGGCTGAAAAAATAAACCTTGCTGTTTTGTGACTCTGATGTTACTGCAGAGACAGAGGTAGGAAAGGTTATGGAGACCTGCAATTATTTATTACACAAAAAGTATTCTTCCTGAAAGAAGTTTACAGCTTATCTGCATAATTGCCACATTCCACAGTCAGGCAATTAAGTTTTAAGTAAACAGCAATATATGACCTTTCTTAATGGAATCATTAGTGCTTCCTTTGCAAGCTCATCTTCCTTTAGTTCACCTGGTTCATTATCCACGTGGGAACACCCAAGTCACAGGAATCCTCCTCTTACCTGAGCACTGTGTTCCTTCTGATACAGTTTGACATTCACCTCCTCCTGCACAAACCCCCGACTCCACTTCTGTGACATGTTGCTAATCTGTAAATACAGCAGTGAAATATGAATTTGTGCTCCTGTTGTGTCCTGCAGACACCCTTTTCTTAGGATAACAGGCTGCTCCCACACCCCTTTCAGCTTCCACGGGGAGCAATCCTGCAACATTCCCATTTTGACAGCTTGCTTCACAACAAGAGGTCACCCATGATCTCATCCCCACACAAATGGGAGGTTTGTCAAAACTCTAATCCTGAATATGCACATGGTGGAATATTTTTCACACAGAACCAGCCACACCGTCTGATCCCAGCTACAGATAAAGTTTAGAATCATAAAATACTGAATAGCTTTGTATCACAGCACAATCCTAATCAGATACTTACCTTTTGCTCAGCCTGCCCTTTCTTCATGCTGTCTCTTCCTAAAAAAGCACCACAAAACCAGGAAGTTACAAAACACATTTCATTCAGATTCATGCAGCAGTGCAACACATTCAGCTAATTCCATCCACTTTCCATACTGGGAGGACATTTCAAAAAAAATAGTTCACCACCCCCCAGTTAATCAAACTTGGAAACATGCACAAGAGCAAAGATTTTCTATAAATAAGGCTGAAAACTCCAGTGATCAATCCTGCAATGCCAGGCTCAGCAATGTTAACCCCTCCAGGCATCAGAGCCTGTATTTACCTTAAAAGCTTTACTACAATCGAACACTACCCCAAAAAACTTTCTTTCCCCACCCAAAGAGGCAGTTTATCAGCTCTGTGGCCAAAGGACCACAGCAAAAGCAGTCCCTGCAGACACAGCAGGGGGGACACACAGTTCAACCCAAAGAGCAAAGCGGCACAACCAGGTTCCTCCTACCTTTGCCGGAGTCCTCAAGGGCAGCTTTTATTAAAGCCAAAATGTCAATATTGTCCCCAATCCTGGCATAGTAAGCACAGTCATGCCCAAGGCCATCAGTCAAACTCACATCCGCACCATTCCTGAGCAAAACCTCCACGGCATCCCTGCAGCCGTACTCACAGCCCAGCATGAGGGCAGTCCTGGGGGGAGAGAGGGGTGAGCACTGGGGAGCCCTCGCTGGAGGGAGCAGCTCTTACACAGAGAATCCCTTGTGCTTTCATGGCTAATCACAGCCAAGGCACCTTCCCTCTATCCAGAGAGGAAACAGCTTTAAAAAGTCATTTAGCCAACATTTAAATATTTGTTAAAAAGAAAACAAACCCGCTATAACAACAGTATTTTCATGAAAGCAGCACAAATGTGCTGCCTTTGAGAGTCTCCCAGTGTTTTGAAAACTTTGGCTTCCTCTATTAGATACAAATCTCAACAGACACAACAAACACCAGCTGAGGAGTTTAGACAAAATCTGGAGAGGGGAGCACCTGGGAGCCCTGGCAATGCTTCCCAAACACTTCCCAACTGCAGGACGTGCCATGGGAGTAGCCAGGCCTTGTCCCATGGCAGCCTCACGTCCCTCGGCCACCAGGCAGGAATCCTCCAAGAAATAACTGGCAGAAGCAGCAGCCACAAAGAGAAACCCCCTCCCCTGACCCAGAAATAAACCCCTCAAGGCCTTGAGGTCCCTTCGGAGCTCCAGCGGACTCAGGACTTCTTGACAAAGCCCCCCTTTTGTCATGACCCATTTTGCACATTGATCCCAAAGGGTGCAAGATGCAGCTTTGGACACAAACTCTCAAAACAACCAGCTGCAGGTTCTCTGCTGGCAGGAACAGGCCTGGGTGTGTTTTACATGCAACCAGAAGCAATAAAGTAAGGCCAGGTTTACCTGCGTTGTTGCATTGGCACATCTACTTCTGAGCTAAACCCCAGGTTCTTTCTCCCCAAATTTAGCACATGTATTCTGCAGCCTGAGAGCTAAGGGGCAGCTTTCCACCCTTCAAACACCAGCAGTTATTCCAGCAACCCCCTGTGTGCCTTACCTGTTCTGTTTGTCCCTGGCATTGACATCTGCTCCTCTGTCTATCAGCAGCTGACAGACTGTGGGACGACACATCTGAGTGGCCAGCACCAGGGGTGTCCTCCCATCCTGGAGACAGGGAGGGGGAAAGCCATGAGGGAAGGGAGAGGAAGCAGAGGAAGCACAAGAACTGCCCCAGGGTTTGTGCAGGAGAAGGGTAAGAGCAGGACTCACTCCGTCCTTGGAGTTCACCACGGCGCCGTGGTCGCACAGGAGCTGGATGCTGGAGGAGCAGTCTGACATGGCTTTGGAGAGAGACAGAGAGAGAGTCACACTGCTGAGAGCAGCCCTGGGAACCCCAGACACCTCCCTGGGTGGATTGGGCTCACAAAACCTCACACAGCTCAGTTAAAGCACTGCAAGGCTCTGCAACGTTGTTCTCCCACCCCCAAAGTGCCCGAAGGAAACCAAACCCTCCTGCCCCTGACACTGTGGGGCACCAGGAGGGGCCAGAAAACCCAGAGGGAAGGGATCTTATCCTCCTGACAGCTCTGCTCTGAAACTCTGCTCCTCATTCCTGCTGAACATCACACTAGAAAATTCACAGGCATCAGAAGAGACTCTCACACCTCCAGCCTCCAAGACTGTTAACTTCATCACTGAGGACAAATGTCAGGAGAACATAAATCACCCTCTCCTACTACAGTCACCAAAGCTAAAAGAGAAGAATTCTGCCCATCTGAAAGTTAACCCACTAATTAAACCTTAGTTTCATATACAGTTACCAGAAAAGCAAAACCCTCACCTGCATCATGAAGAGCAGTTCTTCCCTGGAGATCCACATTCTCCGTTGGACAATTGTACTGTTAAAATAAGAAAACGTGCCACTTATATCTGCATGGAGACATGCATCAGAGAAACAGAAGTTTAAAAGAACCCACTAAAAATTAAAAAAAATAAAATAAAATAAAATGAGCACTAACTGACCAGGAATAAATGAAGCAAAAATAAATATCACACAAACCTAAGACAACCCTCAATATTGTTTCATTAATGAAAGATTAAAGCTCTTTTCCCCATGACTGTCTTATTTTTTAAGAAGACTCTAATTTAAAAAAAAAAAATCACAGAAGAAAGGCATATCCCAATTCTGAATCAGTCTATTTAAAATCTCCTTTCCCCTCTAATTAATAAAAGACAAGGTGGATTTTTCAGTACCTGCAAGAGCTTCTGCAAACACAAGGCATGTCCATATTTTGCAGCTAAATGCAACGCATTTCTCCCTGAAAACAGATCAACAGTAATCCAGGATTTGTTTTGAATGGATTTCTGATGAATATTCACATCATCTTAGATACAACAGTCCCTCTGTGTCAGTTCCCCCTCCCATTCTGCCTATAACCAAGTCATCCCTTTTGTATGCACCTCACTATTTGTCACAGTCTTTGCTTATTTTAGAGAAACTGCAACCAAGGATTCAAGTTCATTTGTGAACTTAACCTCAAAATACTGCAAATGGCTCCACAAAAGCATTTCAAAAATAAACTGTCACATGAAAGGAGGAGGTCAGGTTAGTTCTGTAATTCTCCTGTTTGCAAGTCACACAGAAAATCAATTTTTTTGCCAACTGTAGAAGGGAGGAAGATCTATCCTGTGGTTCAGCTTAATTCTATTCCAAATTAAAACCCAGGTGAGAACATTTTCAAGCAGCCCCTGGAGCCCTGAGGGAGCCCACCTGCAGCATCAGTGGCCGTGATATCAACTCCATGGACAAGGATGGTGTTCAAGCAGTCCAGGTTTCCCTTTGATGCTACAACATGAAACCTATAAGGGAGAAAACACCTTGCTTAAGCACAGCTGTTTTGTACATAAAAATGGCAATATTAGCCAGGAAAGCCAAAGCCAACAGCTGCACACTGAAGGCATCACACAGCACAAACCCAGCTTTGGACAGTGTCCAAATCCAGGTGAGAGCTGGGCAGATGTTACTGTAAGGAACAAGACAACTTTCTTGAGAAACAACCATTATTTATCTCATCAGTGAACCAGGTGACAGACCAATGTGGCTTCAATTTCTCTTTAATATTCAAACCTGGCAAGAGCAAGTATTTGAATACTGATCTTCACTTGGAAGTGAAGGCAGTTTGAGGATTTCCCATCCGAGCCAGCTGGTATTCCAGTTTAGTACACTGGAATTGAACATGTGGTATTACACAGATTTAGGGATTCAAAAAAGCTTTCAGAGAAGCAGAAGACTGGGAATTGAGGAATTTTCAGTAGCTTCCAGCACCTCCTGGAGCACTGCAGTCACTTACGCGGATCTCCCCTCCACATCCAGCTTTGTGGGACTGACTCCCTTCTTGGCCAGGATGGATGAAACCTTCTCCACATCTCCCCTTTCAGCTGCTTTCATTAACCTGTCATCGTATTTGTTCCAGTCTGGGTTCAGCTGTGCAGGAGAGAAGCAGAAATGTGAGTGAGCTTGTGGGGCACCTTCAGTCCACTGAGGGCACCTCTGGAAGAGGCTGAACCTGAACACAAATGGGGGAGACAACAAAGCATTGCTTGGTCTGCAAAGGGAGTCACACCCATCAAACTGTTCACAGCCATTTGTGCACAACATCACTGTCACATTTCAATCAGCTCTTGGAACTGAGCAGTGCTCAGAGGCAGCCTGGTTAAGCCACTTTTGTCCTAAAGGAGACCTTCAGGATCAAACTTCCTTTGGTTTTCCTCATCCTGCTTCATTCTTTGCTCAGTTTTCACATTTCAACAACAAATGAATGCTCTAAAAACATGCACCAGGACACAGCTTTTCCTGGCTGTGTCACACTGTGCAGTGGGGCAAAAGTTACCTGAGTGTGATGGTCAAGAGAAGTGAGCTGTAGAAGGAAGAAATTCAAAGTTCAAAGCCTGCAATTCCCAAAGCAATGGAGAGGGCAAAGGAAGTCCAAGGCAGTTATAAATAGACCACCACACATTCAGCCCCAGACAGTCGTCATCCCCCACTTTTCCCTTGTTTACTTCACATTTAGAATTTCAGGCCACAGGCCAAGCCTCCCACCCCAAAATACAGAGTTTGTTCTCTTCACTGCCAAACCACCCCTCCTGACTGGCTTTGGGCTTTCCAGGAATTTCTGTTCTGTGACAGAAACCTCCCGGCCAAGCTGGACACTGAAGAACAAGACTTAAAAAGGAGTATTATATTCAAATCTAACCCTGCACAGCAAAAGAATTTGTTGATAACAGTGAGACACAAGCAGCCTGTAGGTGCACAAAGTTACTTATCACTGTGGATCAGAAGTTCCACACCTCACCAAATAAAGAACATTAAAACAGGTAACCCCAACCCAGGGTTTGCCAGGGAAAAGAGGGTACACAAAAAAGAACAGAACCAAAAACCCACTGCCACCACCTGCAACTGTAGTGATTTGTAAACTGGAACTGCAATCATGACCAGAGAGGGCTGAGAGGGGATCTCATCCATCCACACAAACATCTCCAAGGGTGCCAGAGGATGGTGCCAGACTCTTCAGTGGTGCCCACTGACAGGACGAGCAGCAATGGCCATAAACTAAACCACAATAAGTTCCACCTCAGCATAGGAAGAACTTCTTTCCTTAAGGGTGTCAGAGCACTGGAATAGCTGCCCAGGGAGGGCGTGGGATCTTCCCCTCTGGAGAAATTCCAAACCCACCTGGACGAATTCCCATGTCACCTGCTCTGGGTGACCCTGCCTTGGCAGGGGGTTGGACTGGATGATCTCCAGAGGGCCCTTCCAGCCCTAACGATTCTGTGTGATTATCTTTACTCCCCTTTCTCACAACAAACAAGATTACAGTAATCATGAAGGCTTAGCAACAGCTTACTCAGTACAACACTTGCTAAAAGCGACATGAGGTAATAAAAATAGACCACTAATGACATTACCACCAGTGCTGCCCAGCTGAGGTGCAGAACTGATTTGTCAATCAATTAAAACATCCATTAGCCTGAAAGCCAAGCCAGCCTGGCCTAATGAAGTCACTGTGTTGGTGACACCACCAGTCCCAGCAAACTCTGCCTGCACTGCCCGGGAATGCCGGTGTCCCTTCCCAGCTGGGACACGGTTCCTCTGCAAAGCCACCTCCTCAGGTTTGGGCTTTAATTTCAAACACCTCAGAGACTGGGCACACACAGCATCAAGCTCTGTGCCCTCTAAATTCTTCTGCACATGGCACATTCCCATCCTCCCAGGAGAGGAATCCCACCCTGAGTGTCTGTCACTGGTCGGGATTGCCCAGCTGCATCTTTGCAGCTCACACCTGCTACCACAAACTCACCCAAATCTACAGAAAATCCTCCCCAGCCCCTCCTTGCTCCCATTTAATAAAACTTCTGACTAACAAATGCATTACTTAAAAAAGAAACCCAAAAAAATCCATCACCTTCATATTTTTTCCCCTTTGGTTATAACACTTCAGTAAATTCTATCCATGGCCTGTGATGTTCTGGAGTGCCAGGACAAGGGGGAATGGCTTCCCACTGCCAGAGGGCAGGGATAGATGGGATAGTGGGAAGAAATTCTTCCCTGGGAGGGTGGGGAGGCCCTGGCACAGGTTGCCCAGAGAAGCTGTGGCTGCCCCTGGATCCCTGGAAGTGTCCAAGGCCAGGTTGGACGGGGCTCGGAGCAACCTGGGCTAGTGGGATTTGTCCCTGCCCATGGCAGGGGTGGGACAGGATGAGTTTAAAGTCCCTTCCAGCCCAAACCATTCCATGATTAAATCATTACCCATTTAACAAATGCATCTCACATTTAAGGAAAATTCCTCACAGGAATAGTTGTTTAAGAGATACAACACACATTAATTAAACAGTACCCACTATAAAACATTTACACAATTCAAGCTTTCCCATTTTTGCAGTTGTAAATGACTGCCAGGGATGTGAAAGCTCAGATACCTACAGTGTCTTTAGCTGCACAAGAAAACCAACAGATCATCCTGAACTCTGAGCCTGGTGCTGCCAGGAGGGATCAGTTTATCTCACATCAGCTCCCGCCGCTCACAGCGCCCCGAGCTCACACAGCCTGCTTCCAGAAACGGCTCCTCTCCACCGCCCTGGATTCATCCTGCTCCATCCTTCACTTAGCTTGGATCCCCGAGGATATTCTCCCCATCTTCAGGATCATCTTCAGACTTCATAACTCTTGGAAACCTCCCGGCCAGAGGAGCGGTGTGCGGGTCCGGCCGCGCTCGGGGCTCCCCAGAGCCCTTCCAGAGCTGTGGGTCGTGTGGGACAAACTGCCAGAGCCACTGGGGCTCCCAGGGAAATACTGCCCAGACCCCGCAGATCTTGTAAACAATACGTAGACAGTCTCCTGAGGCTGATCTATTTTCTGATAGCCCAGTCCTTGCCAGGCAGGATAGAAAGCGATGGCTATTAGTGCATTCCCGGCGTGCCCCTGCCCTGAGTAATGCGGGGCAGGTTTGGTGTTAACCGAGGAGACAGGCACGCAGGAAACCCTACTGCGTGTTGTTGTGCTCTGCAGACAGGCAAACACTCACTCTAAAATAACAAACACGTTAGTCAAATTAACTGTGCACTGACATGGGGGAAGGTCACGCTTATCACCACTAATAACACACGAGGACTGAAATACTCCCAGGAGTCACTTTTTCCCCATTCCACCAGGCCACAGAGCTGAAACCAGGCTCAGACTTCAGACAGTTACAACTGCAGAGCAGATGGAATGCATGATCCTATTTTGACAGAAATGTAACCCATTTCAAATTAGAAAACACACATGCCTTTGCTTTAAAAAAAATTCTCCTTTTACAGCACTGAAACCCTTTCTGAATAGAACCTGGTTTCAGCTTACTGCTGCTGCCAGTCTGTCTCCCAACATGAGAAACGAGAGGAGTCACAGAGGCTGTGAAAACATTCGGTGACAGCACAATGATTAACAGGAGGGGAGAAGGAGAGTCCCCTTTCACAAGTTTTAAATTTAAATGGAGATCTCCCAAGTGCCATATTTAGAGGAGTAGGTCAACAAGGCAAGCAATGCACTGTTTTGTCTGCAGGACAAAAACCTGGTCCAGGGCCAGAAAATCCACACACACACACACCCTGGAGGACACACGGGAGAGACTGCAAATAGCCTAATAAATGGATCTTCTCAGCAAAGAGGTTTAAAACCAATTGTTCATATTTGGACTAATTCACTCCTTCCCAGTAATTCCTGAACTATCCCACATCCCCTGCTGTGAGCAGCAGCCTTTGCCTTGCAGCACCACCGTGTTTCCCCAAAGAAAGCTCCAAGCCCTCCCTGCAGTTAGTACCCATGTGACAAAGCCACTCCAAAAAGTGCAGTGACTGCATCGTCTTCTGACCAGAACCAAGTCTGTCTCCCCAAGCTAAAAATGGCTTTTTTGGGGGGGGGAGGGAAAAAAATAAATACACTTCACAAGTGACAGCAACAGAAAAGGCCCATTTAACCAAAATCAGTTTGGTGAGAAGTGTAGGTGAGACTGTGGCTTCCAGGTGTACAGTCTTCTTCAAAGTATTTATCCCAAAGGTTTCACTTGTCTCCACGTTATCTGCCTGCAGGCATTCCTGTGACTCATGAGCTGCAGCCCCTTTGTGCTGGAGATCCTCCTGAGACAGTCCTGACCACAGGATTTAGGATTGCTAAATCACATTCCCCAGCCCTGCCCAGCTCCAGGCAGGCACAGAGCAGCTTTCACAGCTCCATCAGCACCGAGCAGCACCAGGAAACACAGCCCAGCTACCAACTCCCACTGACTAAATTGTTCTCCAAGGCACTGAAACCAGGGAGCTTGAAGGGTAGAAACAACTTAAACATGCTCATGTTGTGTTGTTTTAGTGTAATCAAAGTTTAGAGCCCGTTCAGAGTTGTTTATCAGAACAAAGACCAGAACCATCATCAGACACGAGCAGTGCAGATCCCTGGAGATGCCACACTGCCCACCACCCCTTGGCCAGGATGCCTGGCCAAGGCCAATATTACCTGGGTTTTATTAACACAGAACACCTGGTTTTTTTAAGCTCAGCCTGCCAGGAATCCTTCCCAACTCCAGGTCTCCAAAGATAAGGAGTATCCCACCTCCTCCATCTGTTGGGATCAGAAGCAGTCTCCTTCCCAGCAGTTTGTGCCTGGTGTGCTCTCGGTTTGAGGGATTTATCTGAAGCAGAAACACTGAGTGTCTGCACACTCTGTGCATCCATCTGGGATCCAACACCCTTGGGAGGGATGGAGAGACATCACAGGGTGTTCACATCACCCTGCTCAGAGAGAGAACATGAACTGAGCAGGCACAGGATACTGCTCCAAGTGCCTTCCTGGCTCTCAGGGAAAGACTGAAACTTCCAGGCTAGAGGGATTCTACCTACGTGCCAGTGATCCTGAACCAAACACTGTATTGACTTCTCCAGTTTTTCCTCAAGTCCAGGTGAGCTTTGAGCATCCTCACAGCCCTGGGTAAGGAACTGTACAACTTAACTATATAACAACATGCAGTGACAGGACAAAGGGAACAGCTTCACACTGAAAGAGAGGAGATTTAGATTAAGTATTAGGAAAAAATCCTTCCCTGTGAGGGTGGGCAGGCCCTGGCACAGGTTTCCCAGAGAAGCTGTGGCTGCCCCTGGATCCCTGGAAGTGTCCAAGGCCAGGTTGGACGGGGTTTGGAGCAACCTGGGCTGGTGGAAGGTGTCCCTGCCCATGGCAGGGGGTGGCACTGGATGGGCTTTAAGGTCACCCAACCCAGTTCAGAAATACCAGCTGTAATTCAAAGCAGCTCTTAAGCCCTTCAGCCTGCAAGCTGGGCTAAAGCTGTGAAAGTGAGCCCAGTCCTGTCACGGCTGGGCCTGGCAGCTGATCCCATTAGCAGCCAACCCCAAACGGGACACAGCCCCACTAATGCCATTAGTGGGTGACATAAGCACAGCACAGAGCACAGCTCTGGGGACACCCTGCCAGCACCACCACAGCAGGAACCCACAAACCTATCAACGGGCCTTCACAGAATCCCAGACTGGTTTGGGCTGGAAGGGATCAAAGCCCATCCAGTCCCACCCCTGCCCTGGGCAGGGACACCTTCCACTGTCCCAGGTTGCTCCAAGCCCCGTCCAACCTGGCCTTGGACACTTCCAGGGATCCAGGGGCAGCCACAGCTTCTCTGGGCAACCTGTGCCAGGGCCTCCCCACCCTCACAGGGCAGGATTTCTTCCTCATGGCCAACCCTGCTGTGTCTCAGATGCCAGGGGCAGGCTCACACATCTGTCAGGCCGCACACTCTGATTTCCTGCTCCTTCTCCAGAGGTCAGAGTACATTTGTAATGAAAACTAAGGTCTGGCAGACACACCCTGCATTTCATACAGCACTAAGTGACAAATGCTTTTGAAGTAGTTTGATTTATTTGGAAACTGCACAGACTGACAGAATGAAAGGGTAAGTTAGACTAGTGAAACTATTTTTTTTTTCTTCAAAAGATGTTCAGCAGGTGCAGTTTCCCCTGCACTGCAGAGGCACTTCACTATCACCCATCTATTCTGCAGATTTTTGCCTTACCTGCATTTGCCTAGAAAAATCCTGCACATACCAGCTACAAGGAGCAACAGGTCCCTCCCAGCATTGCCAGCCTCCCTTTTCCACATGGCTGGGACAGGGGAAGGTCCATAAGCACCAGCCACAAGAGCTCAAAAGGTACAGTGGAAGTGCCAAAGGACTCTGCCTATAACCCCTGAAGGAGGCAAACCCTGATAAAAGAATTAAAAATAGTCTCAATTTTGTTTTGAAACAGCTTCCTCGTGTCTCAACATACAACCACAGTGCACTTTACTGATAAAACAGCCTCAAATTCCCAGCCTTGAGACACAGCCTGACTTGGACACCAATAAAAGTGATCAGAGCTGCTTATGCACTCTGCAAACAAAGCAGTGGCTCTGCAGCTCCTTTTAAAACTCTGTCAAGTCCATTTTATGGTGACTGAGGCCAGCCTCACACACAGCAAAGCACATCACACCCTCTACAGTAAAGGAGAGCACCACAGCTCCCACCTCACAGGTACAGGAGCCCAGGTCCTGCTGCTCCATCCCAGCTTCACCCCACAGCTGCCCAGGGGAAAATATTTCCCTTTAAGCGAGGAGAAAGCAGGAGCAAGGTCAGAGTCCAGCTGCCTCCACTGCCAGGAAGGGCAGCACATCACCTGCCTTCCCAGGACTCCAGGCACAGCATTAGCTGGAATTATGAGCTCTCAGCAAGGCCCCATTGATTTGTGTGCTTCCATTTATTAACAAAGCATCGGGAAATATCAGGGGCTGATGAAACACAACATGATTATTACATTGATACACAGGGATCAGCCCCAAGCACATGTGCCCAGGGAAGGGATAACACGCTGCAGCCTCAGCCCTGTTCTGTCACCATTAAGTGATGAGAACATGGAGACAGTATCAGCCTCAGATGTTCAAGCATTTGCTTGCTCATATTAATATTTAAATACTGACAAAGTACTCCATAAGTTGCTTCTACACCAAAGGTCAGATGAACTCAAACCAAATAAACCATGGAGCTTATCTGTGTCATTATGTCTGCAAATCAGCTCAGGGTACTGAACTCACAGGCACTCACTAAACCCCCACTCTTTTAAATATTTTTAATTGCTACATTCCAAAGTGATAAAGCATTAAAACTCTCTTCTACGGAGCCTGAAAATTACAATGCACCTGTAAACAGGCTGCACCACGAAGCTTTTGCTGGACCACAAATTGCCTGTTGGGTTCCTTCAGCACTAACCCCAAACATCACTGGAACAAACACCTAATTCCAGTTAACTAAATGCAGACGAATCACAAAGGGGTTTTTCCAAGGAGCACACACATCAGCAGGAGCCTCAACAAAGCTTCCTGGAACCAAAGGTGCTGTGAAGAACAACCCCAGCCCGGCCAGGAATGCCACTGGAATATTGCAGTGCTGTGGGTTCTCCAAGATGCCACCACAGAGTCACCCCAGGCTGCCCGAGGGAGGCACAGGGACTGCTCTGGCCAAGAGCAGCAAGGCTGGAGAAACCCTCCTGCTGCCTCCCAGCACTGTGAGCAGTGGCTCCCAAAGTGCTCTGCCTTTGCACGGGGCAGTCATGACAAACCCCCCCCAAAATCTCGCTCCTGTACAAACCACCCTGTGCCACCAGCAGCACGAGGCTTGTCTGTGCTTTCAGAAGTGATCTTCAATGTTTAAAGGCTTAAAGTTATCACACATCTATTTTTTATTTCATTCCTTCAGTTACCAATGTGTGTTTGGCAGCACACTGGGGCTACAAAGCATTTTTAACACGTTTCTGCTGCACATACAAAGAGATGGTGTTGCTGATGAATTAGCAAATTCAAACAGTATTCTTCATTCCCCTAATAAAATGGGTCAGACCAGAACAAGAGGTGGTACCTGCCCTCTCTGGTGCTGACAGGGCAGGAGTGGATGTGTAATTGTGTACTGGGTCACCCCACAAAGCTCCACTCCTTCCCTAGAGGAAAACTCATCCATTTAACAGAGCTGGGCAGCCTCCATGGGCAAAAAAACTGTTGACACAACCCTGAACAAGTTCAGCTGTCACTAACTACAGAGCCTGTGCAGATATTAATTAAATAATCACAGATCATCATAGCAGGGCAAGTGTTCAGGTGTCCACCTTTGTTCCTTGCACAATGGTTCCCACTAATTACAGACGAGGTTCGGGTTCTCTTAATTAAACAAAACCCAGCATCACTTTTCCCAGAGGAGAAAGGATTGGTAGAAGCTTTCACAGGGTTTCATATCTGCTCACTGCCACCACGTGCAGGTGATTCCCATCTCTTGCAGGTGATTCCCACCTCTTGCAGGTGATTCCCACCTCTTGCAGCACTGCTGCTTTCTGAACCACCTGTGGGTCTCACACCAGCTCCACCTCACACCTTGGGATGCAACAATTCCAGAGGAAAAAAGACCTGCTGCTGCTCGGTGGCAGCTCTGCTCAAAGCACTGCCAGGAATCCCATGTTTCCCAGGAACTCCAGGAGCCCCCTTCCCTAAATTCCAGGCCCCATCACAAAGGGCAGAAGGTTAAAACCCCACACTAATGAGATAACACAGCTCAGGTTTAACAGAACACCCCCACAGCTACTTCCCAAGTGTTCCCAAGGAAGCACCTCTTCCCCTGCAGAGCCACAGTCAGAACCTCACCACTGAAAGTCCATTTGCAAAGGTCTGAACCAAAAATAACGTTGTAGAACAACAAACCAAACTGTCCCCAACCACCTTCTCAAGAGGAGCCCACCAGTGAGCATTTCATTTGTACAGACAGCTGCACACACAGCTTCTGACTCTGCTAGAAGAGCACATTTCCTAAACACAAACCAGGTCACAAACTCACATTTATAGCAGCAGGATGTATTTTGGAACCTCAGAAACACGGGCAGTGTGTGCTGCTGTGGGCACCCAGTGGGACTGACTACATTAATTAAAGTCTTTTCTGTAACTGCTGGTGAAAGAGGCATCACCTCTGACCTCATGGCTTTGTGCTCCACAGAGTCTCACATTAAAGCTTCCAGCCTACACTCCTGCTAACGACAAGAATTTGTCTCACTATTCAGAGCACTGAACAGGCTGCTCAGATGATTTTCCAAGCACCATCAGCCAGCTGGAGTTGGCAAAACCAGGTAATTCCATTTCAGGCACAACGTTCTGGATAACTGTGGAATTGGTAATAACTATTGCTTTTGCTTTTTGCTGCTTTTTGTGGCTTCCCTCCCTCAGGAGCCCAGTAATAAAGCCATTTCCAACAGATCTCCATCAAGAAGGCAGGTAATTATTCCCTTAACCTGGAGGAAAATTTCCAAAAGCAGCACGGATTAGGTTTCTCTCCACCCCCCAGGAAATAGCACTGGGTGGGGAGAGGAGAGAGGGATGAAGTTTCTCAAACAGGCAACTCTTTTACTCCCCTTTGAGCAGGATCTGTAAAGCTCCTGCTGGCAGGATTCCCACCCACTTCCCTCCTTCCCCAGCAGCAGAACAGAGACCACGCTTCATCCCTTCACCCTCACTGTTAACACCCCCACCCGCGGGGATGGGTTCTTTCCCCCCACACAGAAGGTTATACGTTGGTATTTGATGAGCTGGTGGAGTGATCATGTAACCAAACTATGTAATAAACAGGGGAAATGAGTTTATCATGGATACAAAGCCCAGTTTTTAAAGGATCTCCCTGAAAGCTATTTCCCTTCACATATTTTAGATTAACTCCAGCTCTTAAAAGTATTAAAACTACTCAAACCTCCTCTGAAGACAAGGTTTGTTGAGCCCTCACCTATGGAAGTGAAAAATCTCCATGCCTACTCAAAACAAATACAGGTGCTGTCGGGTCTTTGTTGAGACTTAATTATCGTGGGCTAATTCGAGAATGACAAACAGCTCTAAAGTACAGGACAACTGATGAGCACAAGCCAGCGCCAGCCTACACATGACAAATCATCATAACTGCCCCGTGAATCACTGCCGTGCTCCGGGAATGCTCCGGAGCCCTCCCTGCCAGGGACCGCACTCAGCGCTTCCCAAACCTCGGGATCCACACCTCCTTCCAACGAGTTATTATTTGCAGGTAACAGCTTCGGATGCGAGGCAGATTTTAAAAGACAGCCAGCACCTCAAAGGACAGCCGATAAAAGGCAGCGTCCCACGTTGTCCTGCCCTTTTCCCGCTATCCCGCGGTGCCAGCGGCAAGCTGGGCAAAGGAAGGCAGGGATGAGCTCGGGAGCGCAGCTGCCACGGCGGATGCCCGGGGAGGCGTCCACTGAACGGGCACAATTAAAGGTGATTTACCACGCAAAGCGATTTCCGAGCACGGCTTTCTCCGGTTACAAAGACCTCCCCCACCAAAAGCCATCAGCAGGGGTGAGCGAAGTAAAAATAAAGCCCAACAAAAAAAGCCGGTTAACAGCAGCCCGCATTTGGGAAGACACAGAGAACAAGGCGCAGCCAACTGCACCATCGCAAAGGTGCATTTCCAGAGGTTCTGCCTCGCCCAGGCCCAGCATTCCAGCCCGGATGATCAGGAATCACAGCTGTGCAGTGACCAGCTGCCCTGAGGGCTTTCTGCCCACTTTCGAAGCAAATCCTGCTTCCCAAACGCTCCGGTTTGGCCACACTGAATCACCCCGGCGGAGCTGCTGCCCGTGCCGGGCACACACGGGAGCCCCCGGGCTGGCTGCCAGCCGGGGCTGCACCGGCTCCAGGGGCTCCCATGGAAAAGAGAGGTGTTAATTCCTGCCGGGGCCGGGCAGCAGAGCCCGAGGCAGCGCTAAATGCGCTCGCACGCCCGTGTTCCGAGCCGGGGGTCACGCCGGGCGGCCGCAGTGAGAGCCGGGGGCAGGGAATGTCATCCCCGGCTGCTGTGCCCCCTGCCCCGGCACAGCCCACCGCGGGGCCCTGCCCCCCAACTCCTGCGCCCCTGGGATCCTCCAGCGATCCCAGCCCACCAAAGCCGCTCCCCACGGACCCGGGGGACTCTGCCCCCCACTTATCCCGGCTCCCCACGCTCCCTGCGCACAGCGGAGCCCCCGATGCCGGGGAGCCGGGACCCCCCGGCTGTGCCTTTCCATGAACCGGGACCCTCGTGCTTTGCCCCTCCGGGAGCCAGGACACCAGCACCCCCTCCCCGAGGAGCCGGGACCCTCCCGGGGAGACACGACCCCCGAGCTCTGCCCCTCCAAGAACCGGGACCCCCCGAGCTCTGCC